>NC_141038.1:3622500-3625000 GCF_052040795.2 Danio rerio | reverse complement strand
CACTGTAAAACCCAATAAGTTAAGGCAACTCAAACCATTTGAGGAAACTGATTGCAATAAACCATTAAAAACCAGTCCTATTGAGGACTGTGAACTTAATCCATTTGAGTAAACGAAACAATTTAGTAAATGAAGCAACCCAAGCTCATTCTGGAAACGTAGCCCCGCGGACGTTTCTTGAGGCCGCGATTTACGTGGCCGGAGGTACGTATGGACTCGTTTAGTTTTTTTCGAGCGAACGCTGCGGGGCGCTCCTCCTCTTCATGCTCGCCGGCCGATGGCTCGCCTCCGAGTGGAGGGCGCTGCAACCAGTTTGTCCGCTAAGCTCACAACGTAGCTTCGGCGGAGCGGAGGTCCCGGAGGAGGAGGAAGAGGAAGAGCCGGCCGCGCGGACGATGACCGGGATCGAGTCCGGGGAACAGCGGTTCCAGAAATCAGGTAAGATGAAAAACCGAAATTCGAAAAAATAAGGGCGAGAACGCGGCGGGATCCGAAAACGCAGTCGAAGACGAGGGCTTTTGCTTTTTTTGTTTTTTTTATTTTTCTGGACGGCTTTTGCAAACCGATCCACGAAAACAAAAAACGCTCTAATACCTCCCGGGACGTATCTCGCGGTCCGCATAAACGTCCGCGGGGCTACGTTTCCACAATTAGCTCGGGTTGAAATGAAGAGAGCTCAGACCAACTGAGTACTGTAAAACCCAATAAGTTAAGGCAACTCAAACCATTTGAGGAAACCGATTTATGAGTACTGTGAACTTAATCCAACAGTTGAATTAATGGGATAATTAGTTGGAAGCAGGTGTACATTATTAATACTCAATCAACACTTAATCATTTCTTTTTTACTGTACATAAATGCAGCTTTTGTCCTCAAAGTCATTTTAGCTTTTATATAAGTGACCCTATCCATCTTGTTCGAAGCCGGAGAGTTTCTGCAGCTTTTTTGTATGCAGTGTGCATCAGGACCATCAGTGAACAGACTCCTTGCTTGATGTTTGTGGGTTTTAAAACAGTCAGAAGTTAATTACTGCTGGGTTCATCCAACTCCCTAATCCACGTGTGTGTGTGTGTGTGTGTGTGTGTGTGTGTGTGTGTGTGTGGTTGAAGGAAAAGAAATAAGAGCTTCATATACACAAGCCTGTTTCCAAAAATGTTACAAAATAAATTGCAATAAAATCAAGAGCTTAAAATATTACGTTAATTTGTTTAAAAAAATATTCTGTGTACCTATTCAATAAACAATATTAACATAATAATATTAACATATTATTAACATAATAATATTAACATATTGTTTATTTATTTATTTATTTTATTATCTATCTATCTATCTATCTATCTATCTATCTATCTATCTATCTATCTATCTATCTATCTATCTATCTATCTATCTATCTATCTATCTATCTATCTATCTATCTATCTATCTATCTATCTATCTATCACATTTATTCATAACTAGCATCACAATATTAACATAAAATATTAAAAATATTGTTTATTTATTTATTTATTATTTATTTATTTTAATTATCCATCCATCCATCCATCCATCCATCCATCCATCCATCCATCCATCTGTGTTTATTATTTGTCAATTTATTTATTTATATATTTTTTTATTTTTAAGTAATTATTCATATTCATAAATTCATTTATTTATCTGTTTATTTATTAATTAAATAATTTACAAAGTGTGCGGCCTGGTTGATTCCTGTCACATGATTCGTGGTGCGCTCACGGCACTCTGCAAATTTCCGATTTTTTTTTTTTCATCTGGAGGTGCCTGGAAAACATGAGCGTGACATACCGCATGTGCATGCCTTCCTATTTGCACTCTTAACAGGCGCGTCTTCATTTGTAATAATGAATCTGAGATTGCAAAAGACGCTATATGTGAAAGTCAACTTTTGTTGACTCGAAAAATCAGACCTGCGCATTGCAAGGCCCTGTTTGCCGTTGAATTTAAGGTCACACTTTACAATAAGGTTCATTAGTTAATGTTAATTAATGCATTTACTAAGATGAACAAACAATGAACAATACATTTACTACTGTATTTATTCATGTTAGTAAACGTTAGTTAATGAAAATACAGTAGTTCATTGTTAGTTCATGTTAACTCACGGTGCATTAACTAATGTTAACAAGCATGGACTTGGATGTTAATAATGCATTAGTAAATGTTCAATTATGATTAATAAATGCTGTACATGTGTTGTTCATGATTAGTTAACGTTAGTAAATGCATTAACTAATTAACCTTATTGTAAAGTGTTACTGAATTTAAATTAAATAAATACTCTCGTGGGCCGAACAAAGAACCCCTCGGGCTGTAAAATGGCCAGGTCTGTTTTAGATGTTTAGTTTAGATAAAATAAAATGTTGAAGATGCCGATGCATTATTAAAAGAAAACACACTAGTTTAAACAGCACATAAAAAGGAAAGCATTGTGTGTACTGTATGTTTGATGTAAGATGCGTTGGCTCTCAGTTG
>NC_141038.1:3607500-3617500 GCF_052040795.2 Danio rerio | reverse complement strand
CAGCGGATGCCCTTCCAGCCGCAACCCATCTCTGGGAAACATCCACACACACATTCACACAAACACTCATACACTACGAACAATTTAGCTTACCCAATTTACCTGTACCGCATGTCTTTGGACTGTAGGAGAAACCAGAGCACCCGGAGGAAACCCACGCGAAGGCAGGGAGAACATGCAAACTCCACACAGAAACGCCAACTGAGCCGAGGTTCAAACCAGCGACCCAGCGACCTTCTTGCTGTTAGGCAATAGCACTACCTACTGCGCCACTGCCTCGCCCAGCTTGTTTTTAATAAAACTAAATAAATATAGATATTTTTAAATAATACTGCTAATAATAATAACAATATACAAAAGCAAATTTTTTATGAATGAACTGAATAAGCCTCCCGATATGATGAAGGCATGAAGGCAGTGGTTTTTATATTTATGTAGGCTAGAAAATAATGTTTTTTTAATATTTTAATCCTTTATATTAATATCCTATATATATCCTATATATATCCTTAATATTTTTATTCTTTTTTTATTTGTGTATTACTCACATCTTTTGTATATTAAGCAGAGTGTAAGCGAGGCTCACAACTAATGCATAACTAAGCAGGTAAAACAAAACAGAGGGCAAAAAATTTAATAAACAAGTACATAACAAGTAAGAATGGCGTAAAATCTGAAAAAGTGTTAAATAAGCCGAGTCTTTTCTTAATCTTGATTGCTTTTGAAAACACTATCGGTTGGATTTAGGGAAATGGGTTGGCGGGTCCACAGCGGTGGATTTACGTGAGAACAGCAAGTGCGAATGGCATTCGCGAGAGAAATTTGAGATTTTAAAAAAAGCATACACAGTGCATTCACAAAATTAAAAACTGCAAAAAAAAAAAAAAAGTTTCTCCTGGGACGTATTTGGTGCTCTCCAGAAATATATATAGGGGTACTTACTCAGAATGATCCTGGGTTGCATTGAGCTGGGTGAGAATATAACATTCTGTGATGATATAAACCAATAGAGAGTTGTAATTTGCTATATAGTACTGTCGTGTCAAATATATTTACTAGATTGAACCGAATCCTTCTTTCTACTCTTAGACAATTACTTCCTCAATACCGTGTCTCTTTTCTTCTCCACTCCAGAGACCTGGGGCTGTTTGAAATGCAGGACTGGGCTGTAAGAATGGGAGAGATGTACTGTATATGTTTGAGGGAGTTTTTTTTTCCAGCACCGGTGCATCTCGGGGGCTGTTCATCTGCCACATTGAGTCTGAAGCAAATGTAAATACTGTGTTTTATTCAGCTGTAGGCTAGATCCACCTACTCTGTGTCTCGACCCACGCACAATAACAACACGCCGGCACTTTCCGGAGGAGGATGAATCTAGAACGCACAGGATGATGAGGAGTGCTGACATGGGGAATGAGTTATTAGTGGAAATGTTTTGCACAAAACCGCTAACCCTTGTTTCACCCTGAACCGAACAACTGAAAAAATGACATTTATTTTTATAATTTTAGGTTTATATTTCACAATTCTGATTCTGTTCTTTTTAAATTATGGGATGCAATCTAATAAATGACAAGGAAAAAAGGTAAGAATTGTGAGATGTAAACACTATATTCTTAGAAAAAAATGTAAGCCCAGAATTTAAATAAGCCAGACTTGCTAAACGTAAACTGAAAATTTAGAAAGTCAGACTTACAAAATATAGACTCAAAATTTAAAAAGTCAGATTTACAAAAGGTAAACTAAGAATTAAAAAGCCAGATTTGCAAAATGTAAACTCAGAAATTATAAAGTCAGACTTACAAAATGTAAACCCAGAATTAAAAAGCCAGACTTGCAAAATGTAAATGCAGATTTTAAAAAGGCAGACTTGCTAAATGTACACCCACAATTAATAAAGTCAGACTTGCTAAATGTAAACATACAATTTAAACAAGTCAGACTTGCAAGATGTTAATCCAGAATTACACAAATCAGACTTACTAAATGTAAATCCAGAATTAAACAAGTCAGACTTGCTAAATGTAAGTAAATAAGTCAGACATGCTAAATGTAAACCCAGAATATAAAAGTCAGACTTGCTAAACGTAAACTTAGATTTTAAAAAGTCAGACTTACTAAATGTAAACCCAGATTTTAAAAAGTCAGACTTGCTAAATGTAAACCCAGATTTTAAATAGTCAGACTTGCTAAATGTAAACCCAGAATTTAAAAAAAGTCAGAATTACAAAATTTAAACCCAGAATTTAAAAAGTTAGAATTACAAAATGTAAACACAGAATTTAAACAAGTCAGACTTGCAAGATGTAAACCCAGAATTAAACAAAGTCAGACTTGCTAAAATTAAATCCAGAATTAAACAAGTCAGACTTGCTTAATGTAAACCCAGAAATAAAACAAGTCAGAATTAAAAAATGTAAACCCAGAATTTAAAAAGTCAGACTAGCAAGATGTAAACCTAGAATTAAACAAGACAGACTTGCTAAATGTAAACCCAGAATATAAAAATTCAGACTTGCTAAATGTGAACCCAGATTTTAAAAAGCCAGACTTGCTAAATGTAAAACCGGAATTTAAAAAGTCAGACAAAATGTACACTCACTAAATGCCAAACCCTTGTTTAACCCTGAACCAAATGCAAACATCTGAAATAATGTCATTTAATTAATAATTATGGGTTTATGTTTCACAATTCTGATTTTTTTTCAATCTTATAAATGATTCTTTCAGTAGGATTAAACAATAATTACATTTTTTTCTTGAAAACAACATCAATTTGAATAATATTCCAGTTAAAATATAGTTCAGATATAATTAAATTTCATCACTAATAGTTTAACAGTTTAAGAGTCTGGCTATCACTTCGTGTTTGAACACAACCATAAATACACTGTAAAAAATCTGTAAATGAAGAGTTCCCATATTTTGTGACACACAATTGTTTTCTGTTTTTTTAAGGATGTGAATTGTATTTTGATGTTTAAAATTCAACTCTACAGTTTAACAAAGTGACTTTTATTGACATTTTAGTTGTTTGAAATCATATAATGCATAAAAAATAAAAATAATATATAGCATATTAATAACAGATAAATAACTGCACTAGCAGTTTATTACAAGGTTTTTTGTAGCCTAATATACAACACCAACGCAGACAATATATCACTGCAAACTATTTACAATGTTCATAAAAGTCACTTTTTACAACTTTTCAAGGTTAAAAATTGTTGGAAGAAAGATCAAGATCCCATAATGCAACTAAAAAGCAGAAATAAATAGCAAAATGATGTATAAATGATAGAAAAACTGCTAATTTACGGATAGTTTTTTTTTTTACAGTGTACACAGAATACACAGCTACAGTATAAGCAAACTGAAATAAAATACAAATATTCAATACAAATGTTTGCTTCTATTAGCACAGACAGCAGGGTTGTTATATTGAAATCTACTTCATTTTCCACTAATATTCGCCGTCTTAACGTTTTTGCCTCACAGATGAATCATGGCCTTGAGTAATAGCCAGTGAAAAGCTAAAACTCTTTCAATTACCTCAGATTGTCGTTTACGCCACGAGTACCTTTGATTTGTTGTCACAACGGAATTAAAGGTGATTTTTCACATTTAAGCAGCCATTTTCCCTCTAACAAGACTGTGTGTGTCAGTAATCCATCAAACAGGACAGAAACAAGCGCGGTGAAACCTTCACCTGTCTGTCAGCACAGCACACTGACCGCTGTCTCAGTATTCCTGCATAATAGAGAAAAACAGCTGCTGCACTGATAAGTGATCAGTTTTTCTGCTTTAAAGCTCGCTTAAAATGTGCAATTTGTATTTGATGTTTGAAATGAACTCAACTGAAATGAGGGCTGTTTCTCAATATGCGGTCTTGTCTGTACTTGCGTTCTTGTGTCCTTATGAAACGTCATGAACTGTTGCCGAAGTACTGTTCCAATTCAAAGTTCACAAAAAGAGCATAGAATCACCAAGAGGCGACACTCTAGTGCAATTCAGGAAACAGCCACTAGATGGCGGCCATTTTGGCATGAAAATTCCAATAAAACAACAGCATATTATAAGTCTGTAAAAGAAACTATTAAAAGTGCTGATGATTGTGATAGTAAGTGTTGTATTGTCGTCTTTTAGGTTGTATCTCAGCTTTAATGCGCTTTTTAAATAAATAAATAAAAAACAAAGCAGCTGCTTAACATCGCGACAATAAGATCCAATGGACAGCCGATCGCTTTCACTCCAAAATGGCAGAAACTAGAAACCGGGGTTGTTGCTGGACTCTGTTGTTGCAATGGAACGCTCTATTGAGTGTTGCCTCTTGGTCAATCTAAGCTTTTTGGTTCACATCTTGCCAAGTACAGATAAAATTCCCGGATGTGTACTTGTTCTGCCCCTTTTGCCAAGAATGCATCGAGAGATGACTTGTGTGAACATGCGAAGCTCAGGTATCCCAAAATGCATTGCAGCGTAACCAGCGAAAGCTAATGGCGGAGGAGAAAACCTGCACGATTTTAAAAATACTTTTGATTTCCGCCTGGATTTTGCCTACCCAAATTTAAAAGCTTCCCAAATCCACATGCAGAGGTGTAAATGCAAATATTTGGTATCATTTTAAAGAAAATCCTTTGAATTTTCATAAAACACTATTGAAAGTGTTTAAAATATCTGTATATGTCATCTGTGTTATAATAAACAATTTAAAAAAGTATTTTTTTTTTTATAAACTCAAATTTTAAAGTGTACCTTTTAGGTTCTGTGTGGTCCAGCATGCTGTAATTAATTTTGGTGGTTCCTGCACATGTCTGTAATCATAGGAAAAAAGAAAAAAGTCTCCACCATAATCTATGCAAAAGTTATTGCATTCCAACTGATGAGAGGTGCTGTACAAGCCACAGAGACCGATCCTTGTTTACATATTTCACTATTTTTTTGTTTGATTAAACATAATTCACTGTGTTTGGACCACATCAGACATATAAAAGGATTACCTATGCACATCACCTCAAAAACAGAGGAGAATGGCCCTGAAGCGCACAGCATAAGGTAAGAGATGACAGCTGTCTGTGCTATCTGGGGCTGCTTATTGATCATGAATGTATTGTTTACATTTCTGCGCCATGGAAACACCACAATTCGTTCAACAACTGTTTGGCATATGAATATAATTCAGTAAAAAGAATGCTAGAACTGTATGAGCACCTGCAAGAGCTTTCATTTGAGCTATAACTTGTACATGTGTCATATGAAAAAATATGAAAATGAACCAATGTAAAATACCCAGCTCGGGTATCCAAAATACTGTGTATTTAAGTGTAAATAACTTTTATACAGTAGAATAAAAACCAAAGTGATGCATATGTGCATAAAATATAGATTCTACACTTTCAAACGACACCACTTACGGGGGTCTGGTGCAACGCTAGCCCTTTAAATCTGAAAGCGAAAGTCGATGACATCACGGAGAGTTTAAGTGGTTAAGAAATTTAAGAGTTTTTCAGGCGAGAATGTAGTTGTTTTAAACTCGAATCGGCAGTTTATTCACAAAGATAGCGCGTTTTAGACGATGTGCTTCAGCTTGTGCGAACTCTAACTCCCAGCCTGTCAGCAGGGGCTTCCTCATCACCTCCCCCGCCGAGAGCAGCTTTATTTCGGCCAGTCTATCTCGGATGTACCGCTGAATCTCATCTCTCCATTGTAGTTAAAACATGATATTTAATACATCTTGTGCACATCTAATGGGCAGTTTTTGGTCTTTTGAATCTATTATTTGTTCTCAGGTGTATTATTTTGTCTGTATCATTTTGTTACCCTTTATTACGGCTTAACGTTAACCTGATTTCCTATTACTTGTGTACTGTACTTTATACTTGTATAATGTGCATTGCAGTTTATTAAATCTGATAATCAAAGACGCGAGTCTGTGTATGATAAGCCATTTGACTTCACATTTATGGTTGTTTACGCTCATTCATTCATTCATTTTCTTGTCGGCTTAGTCCCTTCATTAATCCGGGGTCGCCACAGCGGAATGAACCGCCAACTTATCCAGCAAGTTTTTACGCAGCGGATGCCCTTCCAGCCGCAACCCATCTCTGGGAAACATCCACACACACACACACACACACACACACACACACACACACACACACACACACACACACACACACACATTCATACACTACGGACAATTTATCCTATCCCATTCCCCTGTACCGCATGTCTTTGGACTGTGGGGAAAACCGGAACACCCGGAGGAAACCCACGCGAATGCAGGGAGAACATGCAAACTCCACACAGAAACGCCAACTGAGCCAAGCCGAGCCAAGCCGAGCCGAGGTTTGAACCAGTGACCTTCTTGCTGTGAGGCGACAGCACTGCCTACTGCGCCACATCATCGCCAGTTTGTTTTATTAATCTGAATTGTAAGGAAAAACTGTTGCAAATACCCTTTTTTTATTTTATTTTATAAAAAAAATTGTTTTTTATTTTCTTTATTTATTTTTATTTAATTTAATTTAATTTTGCTTTCACAAATTCTCACTATAAAACTCACTCGCAAAAGTTGAGCACTGAAACAACCAAAAATATCGACTAATGACACAAATGATCCTCAACAACAATCCGATGATAATGAATCTGGTTAACCCGAGAAAGCCGTGTGTCTAGTTTCCATTGCTTTCAGTCTTTCAGTGACGTTCATTGTTTTTCTGCTCAGGGTTTGCAGTGAAGAGCTGAACGCTCCTGGAGTAATTACTGGATTTCACAGGCTTTCAAGAACAACATCACATCATCCTCAAACACAAATCCACAGCAGTTCTTCAAATTGAAAAACTATCTACGGTGAGTTTAAGAGAGAGTTTAAGGCACTTTCACAAGCCTGACGAGGGCTTTGAGTCTCTTGAGGGGATGCTGGGAGAGTTTCCTGCTTTTGTTTAAACCGACAGGAGCTGCCATACATTTGAAGTCAGAATTATAAGCCATCCTGAATTATTAGCCCCGTCTATATATCTTCTCCAATTTTTGTGTTATGGAGAGATTTTTTTTCAACACATTTCTAATCATAACAGTTTTAATACCAGATTTTATCTTTGCCATGATGACAGCACTTAATATTTGACTAGATATTTTTCAAGATACTAGTATTCAGCTTAAAGTGACATTTAAAGGCTTGACTAGATTGATTAGGGTAAAGTTACGGTAATTAAGCAAGTTATTGTATAGCAGTGGTTTGTTCTGTAGACTATCCAAAACAAATATGGCATAAGGGGCTAATAATTTTGATCTTAAAAGGGCTTTTAAAAATAAAAAAATGCTTTTATTTTAGCCGAAATAAAACAAATAAGACTTTCTCCAGGAGAAAAAATATTATAGGAAATACTGTGAAAAATACCTTGCTCTGGTAAACATGATTTGTGAAATATTTGAAAAAGGACAATTAAAAAAAAAGATTCACAGGAGGGCGAATAACTGTATGTGCAAATGTTGGACAATCTGTGTTTGTTCAGTGTGACTCTCTAGGGACCCTAATAAGGGAACTAGAGCACACTGGCTGAACTATGTGTTTGTGTGTGCATGAGACTGCATGCTAATAGGTGTCCTAAATGTCATGATGGTTAATGAAAGGCTCGTTTGAAAACGCTCACGCACCGACACTTATTGCACACTGATGCATATACACCGAAATGCCAAGCTGAGATCACCTGTTCAGATCCGACTGGCTTTATGGCTTTTTTATCAGGACACTTTTGGTTTTGTTGAAAGCAAACTGATCGCTAGTTTGTTCTTTATTGTCAGATCTTTTTAGTGATGTTTAACTTAAAGGGCACCTATAATGCCAAAATCACTTTCATAAGGGGTTTAAATACAGTTGTGAGGCAGCAATGTGTGAATATCTCCAGCTTCTAATGGTAAAAAAAGTATTACTTCTAATTTTTTATAATCAAACTTGATAAAAACAGTCTGCAGAAACACTTTGATTGACATTCTCCCTTTGTACGTGTCATCAGGGTTTAAAAGCCCCGCCCATTAGTGACCATCTCTCCCTTATTTCCATAGACTGCCCTGAGTGAGAAGCAGCCATCCACCATTAGAGTGTTAAATCCACTATGCTGACGCATAAGTGTTTATAGCTCCTCCCACATTCAAAAAGAGCACTATATCATTTGAATTTAAAGCGACAGTCACCAAAATAGCACAATTAGAATAAAACCTTAAAACATACACTCACCGGCCACTTTATTAGGTACACCTTGCTAGTAGCGGGTTGGACCCCCTTTTGAATTCATAACTGCTTAATCCTTCGTAGCATAGATTCAACAAGGAGCTGGAAATATTCCTCAGAGATTTTGCTCCATATTGACATGATATCATCACACAGTTGCTGCAGATTTGTCGGCTGCACATCCATGATGCAAAACTCCCATTCCACCACATCCTAAAGGTGCTCTATTGTATTGAGATCTGTTGACAGTGGAGGCCATTTGAGTACAGTGAACTCATTGTCATGTTTAAGACACCAGTCTGGGATGATTCATGCTTTTTGACATGGTGCGTTATCCTGCTGGAAGTAGCCGTCAGAAGATAGGTATACTGTAGTCATAAAGGGATGGACATGGTTAGCAACAATACTCAGGTAGGCTGTGGCGCTGACACGATGTTCAATTGACACTAATGAGCCCAAAGTGTGCTGAGAAAATCTCCCCCACACCAAGGCAGGATGGATCCATGCTTTCATGTTGTTGACATCGAATTCTGACCCGACCATCCGAATGTGACAGCAGAAATGGAGACTCATCAGAGCAGGCAACGTTTCTCCAATCTTCTATTGTCCAGTTTTGGTGAGTCTGTGTGAATTGTAGCCTCAGTTTCCTGTTCTTAGCTGACAGGAGCGGCACCCGGTGTGGTCTTCTGCTGCTGTAGCCCATCTGCCTCAAGGTTGGACGTGTTGTGTGTTCAGAGATGCTCTTCTGCAGAGCTCGGTTGTAGCGAGTGGTTATTTGAGTTACTATTGTCTTTCTATCAGCTGGAACCAGTCTGGCCATTCTCCTCTGACCTCTGCATCAACAAGGCATTTGCGCCCACTAGACAGGGACGATAACCGCGTTCAAGGTATACCGCGGTTTGGAAAAGTCAAGGTTTTAAAACCTTTAAAATTTTCTGCTGTACCGTTCCTAAGGCATGTGTAAGACTTTTTATTTACTTTTTTTAAAAACAACAGCATCTCCAGCTGAAAAGATCTCTTTTTAAAAAGATGCTGTTTTAAATTGTAAAAAAGTCTGTGTTTTTGAAACAAATAAAGACGGAGGAAGTCAATTATTCATTTGAATTAGCCTGACATGTTTACTGCTCCAAAACAATTCAAATGTTTTCCAAATGATAATATGTTGTGTAAAAAGGTTTTTTTTTTTAACCTGGATATATAAAACGAATATATTTTAGAGCAGTGATCACAATACCGTGAAACCGTGATATCCAAGGTTATCACACAGTCAGAATATTATAACAGCCTATGCCTAGCGCCCACAGAACTGCATTCTCTGTAAACCCTAGAGATGTTTGTGTGTAAAAATCCCAGCAGATCAGCAGTTTCTGAAATACTCAGAGCAGCGCGTCTGGCACCAACAACCATGTCACGTTCAAAGTCACTTAAATCCCCTTTCTTCCTCATTCTGATGCTCAGTTTGAACTGCAGCAGATCGTCTTGATCATGTCTACATGCATAAATGCAAAAAGTTGCTGCCAAGTGATTGGCTGATCAGAATTTTGCATTAAAGAGCAGTTGAACATAATAAAGTGGCGGATGAATGTAATAAAATGTAATATAAATTAAACTTTAAACCATTCTTAATACTTTTTTCTAGCCTAACTAAAAGAAATAAGACTTTCTCCAGACTAAAAACATACTGTAATATTAAATGCTGTGAAAATGTTCTTGGTCTGTTAAAAATCACTTGAAAAAGAATAAAAGTTTTACACAAGAGCTAATAAT
>NC_141038.1:3545000-3602500 GCF_052040795.2 Danio rerio | reverse complement strand
AAGTTGTTTCCATTTAAAGACTTTTTATTTTAAAAAAAGCAAATGTTACGCACATACTGTTTGCTATGGAATTCAAAAACTTTGAAGCTCAATATTTCAAAATCATTCAGAACGCAGAGAGAACTTTATAATTCCAAGGTAACGAAATGTTTTATAACTCTTTGAAACTGACCTTTATAGGCTTTGATCCTAGTTGTGACGTTTTGGTGACTGTCGCTTTAAATTCAAATTAGAATGTGCTCTTTTCAGAAGAAGGCGGAGCTACAAATGCCTATGTGTCAGCATAGTGGCAGATTCAAAACCGAAATAGCACTGTATGCTAATGAGAGAGTTGGTCACTAGTGGGCGGGGCTTTCCCCCTCTGATGAGAATGTCAATCAAAGTGTTTCTGCAGACTGATTTTATCAAGTCTGATTATAACAAAATAAAAATAATACATTTTAGAACCATTAAAAACTGGTTATATTTACAAACTGCTGTTGTTTAAACCCCTTATAAGAGGGATTTTGGCATAATAGGTCTCCTTTAAATCTTCTAAACTGAAAAAGAACAACAAGGATATAGAAATATCTAATTAAAACAAGACAAAACTACTAAATAAAAATGCAGTTTGTATTTAACTGCAGCTAACTCTTTTGTTGAGCACTTAAAAATACGTTTTACTGCAAACTACCTATTTAAAATGAGTTGAAGCAACAATATTCTTACATTTTTTTGGGGGACAACTTAATTGTTTTATGTTTAGTCCACTTAAATTGTTAAAATGCTGAAGTTAACTAAATAGATTTGTGTTGGGACAACATGAAGGAATTGTGTGGAACCCAGCAATTCTTACAGTGAGTATCATGTTAAACCTGTTTACTCAACAATTGCATGATGAAATAAGACGCCGTGGCTTTTAATGAAGCACTAGCGGAGAGAAAATGAGAAATGATCCTAAACGCTTGTCATTTACTGTCAGCCGGCATGCTTGAATGAATATTCCCATGGTGCCGAGCTTCTATTATTTTGTTACGAATATTATAGTATATATCTGAGCATCGCAGCACTCATGATGAATTACTTCCACACTGAAAAAAATAGATTCATTGGATTTACACAGAGTTTGCATGTTCTCCCTGCGTTGGCATGCGCTGGTCTCCCTCACAGTCCAAACACATGCGCTATAGGTAAATTGGTCTTAGTGTATGAAGGGATGTTTTCCAGTTCTGGGTTGCGGCTGGAAGGGCATCTGCAGTGTAAAACATATGCTGGATAAATTGGTGGTTCATTCCGCTGTGGCGACCCCTCATTAATAAAGGGACTAAGCCGAAGGAAACTGAATGAATGAATGTTTAAATTCAGCCCTTATAAATAGTTTGTAATCAATAAATAAGTGGAGTAAATCAAATGAATCATTTTTTTTTTTAGTGCAGTTACTCTCTATTTCCCACAGCTGTGGAGGACGCGTCATATGTGCTGTATGAAATGTGAGTGTGCACGCGTGTGTAAAGCCCTGCGGTCATGCGGCATGCGCTGGGATTTTCCTGTGTGAGTGTATTTAGGTCATGGAGGGACTCGCTGTGAACCACGATTGATGCCTAAATGTCTCTGACTCTTCTAGAGCAAAGATGCTTGAGCGGATGAGGGAGATTGATGGGTTACATCACTGGAGAGCAGGACTGAGGAATACACTGGATAGGTGAGAGAAACTTCACAGTTAAACAGCTGAGAGAGCAAGTGCCCCTGCCTTTGCTGATTTTAATTGCTTTGACACACTTTTTTCCCTTCACTTGTTGCGAAGAGGATTTTTTGCTTAGTTCTTTTTGGGTTGTATTCTAGTATGTGAAGCTTGCAGTGGCAGAGAGAGAGCTTGACGTGCTGCAGTTCGAGAAAGCACATACATTTACAACAACACAAGCAAATTAGGAAAAGATCCTCATTGGTTTGAAATCCTCACATTTCTACCAGAAAGACTTTAGAAGACAGATAAACGTTTGAACATTTATTGTGAATTGTTTGCATGAATGAGAGTTCGTTACGGTCCTTTCATAAAGTTCTTTGGCGTAAGCCCCGTCTGTAGTGCAGAACTCTGGATGAGCTGGCAGATCCTGCCTAAAGATGAAGGCAGGGCGAAGCCAACCCCCAGTGTGGAGGCGAGGCGGACCTGGTGGTGGTGGTGATGGGGAGGGTGGAGGGAAACTTCCGCAACGTCACCTGAATACAGGGAACAGATTGTTTAGATGAGCTTATATACATGACTAGCTTTGTTGTTATAGGCTGACGAGATAATTATTATGAATGACGTGATATCTCAGTCTTCCTGGTAGAACTATAGCTAAAGCTTTCATAGCAAACAAATTAAGAAAACAACAGCATTTTCTCCAACCCAGGCTCATTTTGGATATGTACCCCTGTATACATTTCTACAGAGTACCAAATACGTCCCAGGAGTTTGGTTTTTTCAGTTTTAATTTTTTATAAACCACCAGAGGGCGCTTTGTACGTTTTTTGAGATCTCTGATTTCTCTCGCGAGTGTCATTCGTGCCTGCTGTTCTAGCTTAAATCCACCAGAGGCCGCTGTCAGCTGACTGACTGACTGACTGACTGACCATCGATCGACGGATTGACCAATCACCCCCACCCACCACCTTACCTAAACCCAACCGATAGTGTTTTCAAAAGTAATCCAGAAATAGAAAAGCCCTCGTCCAGTGCTTAATTTGTAAATTGGGAGGTCCCAGAACTAGATCAGGATGACAGAACCGACATGTTACCAGAGCGGGAGAGGTGTCGCCGAAGAAAGTGGAGAGTAAAGAGCATGGGGGCGGGTGGTGGTGGGGTATTGCGGATGAAAATAAAGAGTGGAGAAGGGGGGGGGTCGCAGACAAAAGTGAAGATCGGAGGGAGGGATGTCGCAGATGAAAGTGAAG
This sequence comes from Danio rerio, assembly GCF_052040795.2. Classification (NCBI taxonomy): domain Eukaryota; kingdom Metazoa; phylum Chordata; class Actinopteri; order Cypriniformes; family Danionidae; genus Danio; species Danio rerio. The sequence goes on along the minus strand of NC_141038.1, from coordinate 3,599,587 downwards.
AGGGGGGGGGTGTTGTCGTGGATGAAAGTGAAGAGTGGGGTGGAGGGGATCAGTAAAATGAGGTGCTGGATCACATTTCAGAGGTGCTGGATGCAGAACTGGCTTGTTCTGGCACAAATTAAGCCCTGCCCTCGTCTGATTTTTACCATGTTTTCAGGTTTTACCACATTCTCACCCTGTTATTCACTTGTATATTATATATTTTAGCCTTTTGTTTTACTTTTACCTACTTTCTATATCCGATCTTCACCTCAAACCCTGTCATTGCGGTCAACTCTGCTTTGCCTTCCAAGTCCGCTGACGTAAGCCACTGGACAAACTGGTCCAGAAAGGCTGTCCACATGGAGGTAAGCAGTCAGCTGGTAAATGCGATAAGGAACAAAAGCCATCAGCGACATCATACCGCCCAGTAGCGTTCATTTTAAAGATGAAATGCAGCCATATGTAGCTCTGGCTACATAATTTGCGTTCTCCAGAAATGTATACAGGGCTACGTACAGTATTCACAAAGAACCTGTGTTGATTTTCTCACAGTGAAACAATTTCATTGGGTTCCACGGTGTTTGCATGTGTTGTGTTGAGAAAATGCAGCAAGTTTTATTAATGCATTTGCATTGTGAGGATTTGCAACACGTAAGCTGTCAAACCAGAAAATAAATAGCACTCATTAATCCCTTATTCATCAGAGGTCGCCTCATCGGAATGAACCACCAACTATTCCAGCATATGTTTTATGCAGCGGATGCCCTTCCAGCTGCAACCCCAGTACTATGAAACACCCATACACACTTATATACTTGGGCCAGTTTAGTTCATCAATTCCCCTATAGCACATGTGTTTGGACTGTGGGGGAAACCGGAGCAGCCGGAGGAAACCCACGCCAACATGGGGAGAACATGCAAACTCCACACAGAAACACCAACTTGGGACTCAAACCAGCAAACTTCTTGCTGTGAGACAACCACTGAGCCACCATTGCGCCCCTTTATTTAAATTTATTTTGAAAAATCTATTAAACTACTCATATGAAATAGATTCAAGGTGTTTTTGCATAATTTGGATGCATGCAAACTTCCAGCTCTGTTCATTTTGAATGCTTGAAGACGCTTTGAAATGTGAGCAAATGATTTTCATTTTTGGCTGAACAGTTTGTTTATTATAATAAACAAATAAAAAAAGCTTTCATTAGCACAAATACAGAATTAATTAGCATTAAAATAACTTGTTTGACAAAAACAGACTTCCACACATCATCTGATAGTTCAAATGCACTGATATAAAACATGCAGTTGAAGTCAGAGTTATTAGCCCCCCTGTATATTTTGTTCCCCAATTTTTGTTTAACAGGAAGATTTTTTCAACACATTTCTAAACATAATAGTTTAATAACTCATTTCTAATTTGACTGGATGTTCAAGATACTAGTGTTCAGCTTAAAGTGACATTCAAAGGCATTAACTGTGTTAATTAAAGTTATGGTAATTAGGCAAGTTATTGTATAACAGTAGTTTCATCGAGAGACAATCCAAAACAAATAAAGCTTAAAGGCGTTAATAATATTGACCCTAAAATGGTTTTTAAAAAAAATTAAAACTGCTTTTATTCTAGACGAAATAAAACAAATAAGACTTTCTCCAGAGGAAAAAATACAACCCAAGCTCATTCTGGAAACGTAGCCCCGCGGACGTTTCTGGAGACCGCGATTTACGGCGCCGCTCCGCCCCTCCTCTTCGCGCTCGCCGGCCGACGGCTCACCTCCGAGTGGAGGGCTTTCCCGACGCAATCAGTTTGTCCGCCTAGCTCACAGCGTTGCGTCGGCGGAGCGGAGGCCCCGGAGGAGAAGGAGGACGAGCCGGAGCCGGCCGCGGTGGACGACGACCGGGATCGAGTCCGGGGAACGGCGGGTTCCGGAAATCAGGTAAGACGAAAAACGGAATCTGGAAAATAAGGGCGAGAACGCGGCGGCATCCGAAAATGTGGTCGAAATCGAAGACGAGGGCTTTGTCTTTTTTTTTTTTTCGATCCGCCCGCCCGAGACGCTAAAAAGTGCGCACAGCGGCCTCTCTCGGATCCGCGAAAACAAAAAAACGCTAGAATACGTACCTCCCGGGACGTAAATCGCGGTCCGCAGAAACGTCCGCGGGGCTACGTTTCCACAATGAGCCCGGGTTGAAAAAATATTATAGGAAATACTGTGAGAAATCCTTTGCTCTGTTAAACATCATTTGGGAAATATTTGAAAAACCCACAGGAGGGCGAATAACACTGACCTTAACTGTATACAGTAATAATAATAACAGAGGTGTGTACAGTTAGTAATCGTATATGCTGAGGCAGTGAAATGAGATTGTACGGGTCATTAAACTCACTCCCAGTTTGTCAGCAATTGATTTTAATATCACTTCTTTGTTTTGCTCGGCTTGTTTGAAGGCCAACACTGTGAAAAGCTGTCAGATTTGCAGCACATCTAAAGGCATGGCCTGGACGCTCGTATCTTATTGGCTGGTGAGTTTTTATTTAATCAAACAAATGTAAAAAGTGACCAACAGATCCTCTGTGCCTGACTGAGTTTGGTCTCTGGTGTAAATAGGTTTGTATGGTTCAGAAGGCTTGTTTGCACTGAGTATTTGCTCTCTGTGAGAATAGACCTTTAATCTGTCGTTATCAAAATGAACTCAATTGCCTCTCCTAATGTGTATTGTTGGGAATTATTTTGTGCATGTCATAAGGAAAAGGGTTTGGCATCTGTTACTCTGCAAAAAAAATAAAATAAATAAAATAATAAAAATCTTACTCAGTATTTTGGTGTTGTTTTCCAGTACAAATATCTAAATGTTACTAACCCTAAAAATGCACGAGTTTAATTCTTTTTTTTAAATGCATAGTTTTATTAGGATAGCAAAACTTGCTTTAAGACCATGAAATACACTTAAAACACACACACTCACACACACACACACACACACACATACACACACACACACACACAAAGTCAATCAGCAATTCTAACCTCTCAACATCAAATACTAGTAATCATCATCGCGTGAGGGAAACCGGAGCACCCGGGGGAAACCCACGCCAACACGAGGAGAACATGAGGCTCGAATCAGAGACCTTCTTGCCACATCACTACCCACTGTGCCACTGTACCCCATTTATTTGTGGTTTATGTAGTACTATCAATGTAAAAATAAAGTTACACTTTCTTTTCAGCTTAGTCTCTTCATTAATCTAGGGTCACCATTGCGTAATGAACTGCCGATGAGTGTGTGTGTGTGTGAATGAGTGTACATGGATGTTTCCGAGAACTGGGTTGCAGCTGGAAGGGCATCCAATGTGCAAAAAATAAGCTGCATAAGTTGGCGGTTCATTCTGCAGTGGCTGCCTCTGAAAGGAAAATGAATGAATTAATAATATTTTAAATAATTTCTACAGAAAACAACAACAAAACACTAAAAAAAAAGGTGTTGTGCAGTTTTGTAATCAAACCAATTCCTCATCATTAAACGTGAAAAGTGCATCACATTTTCCAAGCAACACTGATTTGCAAATGCCATTCCATATCTACATCAAGCAGTTCTTTGCAGGATTATGGAAATGTGTGTTCAGCAGTATGCACAGAGATTAATAGTGTACACACATCAGCTTTATAGTAAATCAGAGCATTAGTCTGAATATTCAGTTATATTTTGTTACCTCTCGTAGACGAACAGCTGTGGATTAACTGTACCGTATGTTTAACAAAGCCTGCAGGTGCTCAGTGTGTAGACAGGGGGCGATAAAGAGCCACGTCCCACATTACAATCCCAAAATGCATGCTTTCCTTTTGGCCCTAGTTCATTCCCTCTCCTCCTTTTCCTTCACACACCCCCTTTTCTGTTGTAAAAAGAGTCTGGAAAGGCAATTTAGCTTTGAGGCGAGACAAATTAGTGGCTGTTTGCGGGATTACATGACACATCCCCTGTTTCCTGAGTGATACAGAAATCATAATAAAAGCTTTTGGAAATAGCATGGCGGCTAAATTAAGCGGGCCGAGCTCTCAGCTATCAGCTATCTAACTGAATCAGAAATCATAATCGTATTCTGCAAGGACGCAGCCAGTGAGAGACATACTGAACGCGTGCAGCTCAGACTTTCAGAAAGTGTGAGGGAGCTTCATGTAGTGTGTGTTGAATATTAATGTTTGATTATGTTCATTTCTCTCATGCAGATTGCAGGGGAGACAAATATAGCGATAATGAGAGCTGGCGTATTGTGTAATAATAGTTTATAATAATGAGATGTTTTGTTTTGTGTAGGGTATGCATGGAGAATTTATCCTGGGTGTTTTTTTAGGATGTTGCTTAGTGGTTTCCGGGATGTTCTGCTTGATTTGGTATTTTTGGGTTGCTATGTAGTTGCTGAAGTGTTTTTAAAGGGACGGTTCACCATAAAAATAATAAAATACTGTCATCATTTACTCACCTTCTTGCTTTATTCATTTAAACATGAAAAAAAGACATTTTGAGGAATGTTGGATACTGGTAGCCATTGACTTCCAATGTATTTTTGACATACTATGAATTTCAATGGTTATCTGTTTATATTCTTCAGATTAAAAGAGCTCAAATTGGTTTGCACTCATGTAAATGGTGAGTAAATGGTCATTTTTTGAGTGAACTCTACTATTAATAATTGCTAGGCCATTGTGATTTGTTAGTTATGGGTGTTTTGAATGGAAAATATGGCATTGCTTTGTTTCACCTTTAATTGGTATTTTTGGGTTGCCATGTAGTTGCTGAGGTGTTTTTAAAGGCACGGTTCACCCCAAAAATAATAAAATACTGTCATCATTTACTCACCTACTCTTTTTTTTTTGAACATGAAAAGAAGATATTTGAAAGAATGTTGGATACTGGTAGCCACTGACTTCTGTTGTGTTTTTGACATACTATGAATGTCAATGTTTAATATTTTATCAGAAATAGAGGTCATGGTTTGCACTCACTTAAATAGTGAGTAAATTGTGTTTTTTTGGATTGAACTATACTTTTAGTTATTGCTAGGCCATTGTGATGTGGTAGTTATGGGTGTTTTGAATGGAAAATATGGCATCATTATTTTAGAGTCACTTTTAATTGGTATTTTTAAGTTGCTATGTAGTTGCTGAGGTGTTTTTAAAGGCACGGTTCACCCCAAAAATAATAAAATACTGTCATCATTTACTCACCTTCTTGTTTTTTTTTTTCTTTTGAACATGAAAAGAAGACATTTGAAAGAATGTTGGATACTGGTAGCCATTGACTTCTGTTGTGTTTTTGACATACTATGAATGTCAACGGTTAATATTCTTCAGAAATAGAGCTCATAATGGTTTGTACTCACTTAAATGGTGAGCAAATGGTCATTTTTGGTGTGAACTATACTTTTAATAATTGCTAGGCCATTGTGATTTGGTAGTTATGGGTGTTCTGAATGGAAAATATGGCATTGTTATTTTAGAGTCACTTTTAATTGGTATTTCTAAGATGCTATGTAGTTGCTGAAGTGTTTTTAAAGACACGGTTCAGCCCAAAAATAATAAAATGCTGTCATTATTTACTCACCTTCTTGCTTTGTTCATTTAAACATGAAAAAAAGACATTTTGAAGAATGTTGGATACTGGTAGCCATTGACTTCCATTGTATTTTTGACATACTATGAATTTCAATGGTTACCTGTTTATATTCTTCAGATTAAAAGAGCTCAAATTGGTTTGCACTCATGTAAATGATGAGTAAATGGTCATTTTTTTAAAGTGAACTATACTTTTATTAATTGCTAGGCCATTGTGATTTGTTAGTTATGGGTTTTTTGAATAGAAAATATGGCATTGTTATTTTAGTGTCACTTTAAATTGGTATTTTTGGGTTGCTATGTAGTTGCTGAGGTGTTTTTAAAGACACGGTTCACCCCAAAAATAATAAAATACTGTCATCATTTACTCACCTACTTGCTTTTTTTCTTTTGAACATGAAAAGAAGACATTTGAAAGAATGTTGGATACTGGTAGCCATTGACTTCTGTTGTGTTTTTGACATACTATGAATGTCAACGGTTAATATTCTTCAGAAATAGAGCTCATAATGGTTTGTACTCACTTAAATGGTGAGCAAATGGTCATTTTTGGTGTGAACTATACTTTTAATAATTGCTAGGCCATTGTGATGTGGTAGTTATGGGTGTTCTGAATGGAAAATATGGCATTGTTATTTTAGTGTCACTTTTATTTGGTATTTTTGGGTTGCTATGTAGTTGCTGAGGTGTTTTTAAAGACACGGTTCAGCCTAAAAATAATAAAATGCTGTCATCATTTACTCACCTTCTTGCTTTATTCAATTTAAACATGAAAAGAAGACATTTTGAAGAATGTTGGATACTGGTAGCCATCGACTTCCATTGTATTTTTGACATACTATAAATTTTAATGGTTATCTGTTTATATTCTTCAAATTAAAAGAGCTCAAATTGGTTTGCACTCCCTTAAATAGTGAGTAAATGGTTGTTTTTTGAGTAAACTCATTCTTTAATTCATTCATTTTCTGATGCTTTTTCGGGGCTGGGTCGCGGGGGCAGCAGTCTTATGAGACTCCCCAGACACTTCCTCCAGCTCCTCCGGGGGGATCCCGTTGCGTTCCCAGGCCAGCCGAGAGACATAGTCCATCCGGCGTGTCCTGGATCTTCCCCGAGGTCTCCTCCCGGTGGGATATGTCTGGAACACCTCCCTAGGTAGGCGTCCAGGAGGCATCCGAAACAGATGCCCGAGCCACCTCAGCTGACTTCTCTTGATGTGGAAGAGTAGTGGCTCTACTCTGAGTTCCTCCCGAGTGTCAGAGCTCCTCATCTTATCCATAAGAGTGCGCCCTGCCACCCTTCGAAGGAAACTCATTTCGGCTGCTTGTATCCGAGATCTTGACCTTTCAGTCATGACCCAAAGCTCATGACCATAGGTAAGAGTAGGAACGTAGATTGACTGGTAAATCGAGAGCTTTGCCTTTCGGCTAAGCTCCATCCTTATCACAACGGACTGATACATTAACCGCATTACTGCTGCCGCTGCACTAATCCGCCTGTCAATCTCACACTTCATTCTTCCTTCCCTCGTAAACAAAACCCCGAGATACTTAAACTCCTCCACCTGGGGTAAGGACTTTCCTCCAACCTGGAGATGGCAAACCACCTTTTTCCGGTGGAGCACCATGGCCTCAGACTTGGAGGTGCTGATTCTCATCCATGTGTTGGAGTTTTCCAAGGTGAACAAGAGGGTCGCCTCCCTGCACCTTCGGGTCAGTGATAGGTCTCTTACTGTGGTTTGTGCATACTTTTGCTTGTCTTAAAGGGGTAGTACACCAAAAAATTTAATTTCTGTCCTCAAATACTCACCTTTTACTTGTTCCATACCCTTATGAAGTTTTTTCTTCTGTTAAATACAAAATACGATATTTTAAGAAAGCTAAAATCTGTAACCATTGACTTACATAGTGTTTTTTTTTTACTATTGAAATCAATGGTTACAGGTTTTAATGGTTACAAGCATCTTCTTTTATGTTCAGCAGAAGAATAAAACTCAAAAAGATTTGATATGTGCGAATGTACGTAGGTAGTGCTGTCGCCTCACAGCAAGAAGGTCGCTGGTTTGAGCCTCGGCTCAGTTGACATTTCTGTGTGGAGTTTGGATGTTCTCCCTGAGTTCGCATGGGTTTCCTCAGGGTGCTCCTGTTTCCCCCACAGTCCAAAGACATGCGGTACAGGTGAATTGGGTGGGCTTAATTGTCCGTAGTGTATGAATGTGTGTGTGAATGTGTGTGTGGATGATTCCCAGAGATGGGTTGCGGCTGGAAGGGCATCCGCTGTGTAAAAATTTGCTGGATAAGTTGCCGGTTCATTCCACTGTGGTGACCCCGGATCGATAAAGGGACTGAGCCGACCAGAAAATGTATGAATGAATGAAGATTTGAGACCACATGGGGTGAATGCTCATTTTTGAGTGAACTATCCTTTTAACACCACACATGATTTCACAATAATTAATAATAATTAATAACACACATAATTAAAGTCAATAAGTGGAGCACAAACGGTTCAAGAAAATGCAGTCAACTTTAATACTCACTATAGAAGGTTGTTTGTTCAAAGACTCACACTAGGTACAGTTGCCTCGAACCGGGCCAAAGCACGCTTGTCCCCCCCCTCGTCTCCCCCGCCCGCACGCACTCACACCAAAATCGGGCCTCGACACGCTTACGTCATCGCTGCTGCGCTGTTCAGTGAGAAGCGCTCTCTCACTCAGCAGCACAGTAGAGATTTCTCTAGTTATATCGTTTCAGTCGTTTGTTATGCTGTCAAATATTTCGCCAAACAGTCCTTAGGGATGCGGTGACACGCAGTCAGATATTTCACCGAACAGATCCGCCACTTTTGGCGCTCATAATCATAAAGCTCTCGTGCTGCAGGAATGAGGAGGTCTGCTGAAGGCGTGCAGCTGTCGTGCATTGAGAGGTTTGCGTCTTTAATAAACTACGGCAGTTTGCATTCACTGAACAGTAAGAATGATTAATAAATCCATATGAAACAGCCCCTTAAATTTCACGTCTCGCTTTCAGTTTCAAAGCCCAAATGAACCGTGCTTAGGCCCACCTCTTCCAACCGGGCCAGGGCTGGCCAAGTAAACCATGCTTGAGCCCGATTCAGCGCACTCACACTACTCAAAAGATCCGGGAAATGGGCCTGGGCACGGTACGGATGGCATAGTGTGAGTAGGCCCTCAGTGAAGAAGATCTGCTGAAGTTGAAATAGAGGGAGAAAGTGATGTAAGTGATTTTGAACAAGCCATGGTTGTTGGCGCCAGCCGGGCTGGTTTAAACATTTCATATGATCTACTGGGAATTTCAAACTACTATTTCTAGACTCTGCAAAGATTGGTCTGAAAAATAAAAAAACACCTTGTGAGCAGCAAGTCTGTGGGTGAAAATGCCGTGTTGATGCCCGAGGTCAGGGGAGAATGACCAGACTAGTTTGAGCTGATGGAAAAACAACAGTAATGGAAATAACCAGGAGAGCATCTCTGAACACACAACACGGCAAACCCTGAAGCAGATGAGCTCCGGGAGGACAATAAGAAGAGCAGATTGATGACTCTCCTGTCAGAAAACACAAGATTTCAATTCACACAGACTCACCAAAACTGGACTATAGCAGATAGGGGAACGGTCGCCTGTGTAAAGAGCCTTCATTTCTGCTGCAGCATTTGGATGGGAGAGTCAGAATTAGGCAGAAACATCTTGGATCCAGCCCTGTATTTTTTTATAATGGTTTATTTTCTTATAACATATTTAAACACTACAATCGACCTGAGTATTGCAGCTGACCCTGTGCGTCCCTTTATGACCACAGTGGATGATTCTTATAGCAGGATAATGCCTAATGCTAAATTATCCTACTGGTTTCTTGAACAATGAGTTTAGTAAAGTCAGATATTGCTTTACCCGCCCCCCGTTCTTCTCTTTGCGTGTGTGTGCGATCCTTTACTGACAGCCGCATATGTGGATCTTGACGGAAAATATGGCGAAAAGTCCTACATGATGGTGATAGTTTGACTGCAGTGTTTACTTCAATAATGCTGCATACTCAATAATATCTGCATACTCCACATGTCTTAATTCCATTTCTGTTTCGTTCAGTTATGATTTCAGTCGGGTTAAGGCGATCAAAAATCACTGTTTGGAGCTTATGTAGGCCTACAGTTCAAAATTCATGTTTTCCTGACTAAACAGTTAGTAAACACAAGTACATCTGATTGAACATCATTTATTTTCATCACCAATTATCATAGTAGAACAGTTTCTCAAGCAGTTTGTGAGGCATTTTGAAAACAGGAGATGAGCCCCTGGTCTAATGCGCCACCTGGTTTGAGAACCCCGTTCTCAAAGACTTATTATTCAGGTAGCACACATATTCTGAATGCCTTGGGCAGAATTTAAATAAGCCATTTCAATCCAGATTAATCTAGATTAATTCCAAGATTACAGTGAGATCAATCTAGATTAAACAATTTAGTATATGCCCACCTATGATATCTGTTCTGTAGACAATCGAAAATAATGTTGCTTAAGAGAAGGTTGCTAATAATATTGACCCTAAAATGGTTTTAAAAATATTCAAAACTCCTTTTATTTTAGCCGAAATAAAACAAATCAGACTTTTTCCAGCTTAAAAAATATTATAGGCAATACTGTGAAAAATTCTTTTCTCTGTAAAATATAATTTGGGAAATATTTCAAAAAGAAAAGATTCACAGGAGAGCGAACTATTTTGACTTTAACTGTATTGATATTATTTTTATTGCATTTTATGTTTACATTTATACAACAAAAACTCAGTATTGTATATTATGGTACATTATGACCTCTCTACATATTCTTCAATCCACACCTTTTCAACTCCACCACATTTTAGGAACAATTAGATTGATCGCCCAAATCAGTTAGACCTTGTGGCATTAAAACAAAAGCCTTGCATTTATCTCTGAATAACTCAAATTACTGTTGATTCAGTGCAGTAGCAGTGTCAGTGTGAGCAGTGATGCATGCCTTGCAAAACATTACAAATTGGAGCATGAATGAAACGGACAGAATGAGAGAGAGAGGGTAACATGAGAAGGGGGAGAAATAGTGTTGGATGTTGATGCAAGGGTTTAATAGCTGCAAGTCCATCTTCGATTCTGTTACACACACACACACACACACACACACACACACACACACACACACACATATACATGCATATGCATCCCGCCTTCCTGCTGTGTCTCATCCTTTCCCATCCCACTCTCTCTCTCACCCAATTTGATTTAATTCAGTTCAGTTCAATTCAATTCAATTCAATTCAATTTAATTTCATTCAATTCAATTCAATTCAATTTAATTACATTCAATCATAATTAATCCAATCCAGTTCAATTCAGTTCAATTCAATTCAACTCAATTCAGTTACATTAAATTAAAATTAATTTCAATTCAATTCAATTCTATCCAGTCGAATCTAATGCAATTAAATCCAGTTCAGTTCAATTCTATTCAATTCAGTTTAGTCCGAACCAATCAAATCCAACCAAATCTGATTCAATTCAATTCAGTTGGGTCAATAATTGCTTTATTGCTTTATTTACAAATGTATTGACAAAGCATGTATAAAGCTTACTTTACTTTTAGCCCCCCTTATTATTTTTTACCCCAATTTCTGTTTAATGGAGAGCAGATTTTTTTTCAAAACATTTCTAATCATAATAGTTGTAATAACTCATCAATAATTACTGATTAATTTTATCTTTGCCATGATGACAGTAAATAATATTAGACTATATATTTTTCAAGACACTTCTATACAGCTTAAAGTGACATTTAAAGGCTTAATAAGGTGAACTATTCCTTATATATATATATATATATATATATATATATATATATATATATATATATATATATATATATATATATATATATATATATATATATGTGTGTGTGTGTGTGTGTGTGTGTGTGTGTGTGTGAAAAATTCCTTGCTCTGTTAAACATAGTTTGGGAAACATTTAAAAAAGAAAAACGAAAAACTCGACTTCAACAATGTATGTGTGTGTCTCTCTCTCTCTCTCTCTCTCTCAATTTAATTTCAATTCAGTTTATTTTACATTTAAATGAATTCAGTTCAGTTCAATTAAATTCAATAACTGCTTTATTTACAAATGTATTGCCAAAGCATTTATAAAGTTTACAATAAAAAAAGAACATAATATATATATATTTAATTTTTATTTAATGTGTATATTTTATGTTCAGTCCACATAAATTTGTTAAAAGTGTTAAGTTAACTTAATTTGTGTTGGGACAACATGAATGAAGTGTATGGAACCCTGCATTATTTACAGTGTATATGGTTATTTATATATATATATATTTGTAAAAAAGCAAAATGCACACACACACACACACACACACACACACACACACACACACACACACACACACACACACACACACACACACACACACACACACACACACACACACACACACACACACACACACACACACACACACACACGGTATATTCTTCCCACCTTCTGTGTCTCATCCTTTTCCCATCCTATCCCCTTTCTCTTTCCTTCTCGCTCACTCAATTTGATTCAGTTCAATAATTGCATTATTTACAAATGTATTTCCAAAGGATTTACATAAAAAAACTCATATTTAAAAAAAAACATGGTAAACACAGTAAATTGTAGTAACAAATTTAATAAATGAAACCATAAATGCAAAAATAATAAATAAAAAAGAAACATGCACATGCACACACACACATACATTCATCTCTCCTTCCTGCTGTGTGTCTCATCCTTTCCCATCCTCCCCTCTCTCTCTCTCTCTCTCTCTCATCACGTGTTCAGGTCTGTGAATCGCAGCAGCAGCTTTGTGCGTCTCTTTCTGTGTGAGCGAGAGAGAGGCTCAGGGCTGCACTCCTCCAAGGGCTTCTCGTACTCTCTCTCAGCACACAATCACACGCACAGACACACGCGCGCGCGTCCCGTGCATCCAGACAGAGGGCTTTCACCATCCCAGACACGGCGTCTGCTGCCCGGCGGAGCGCTGACACTTCCGTCTGGGGGGATTTTTACCGTGATTTGCAACAGCATGCGCCCGCCGAGGAACACTTGATCCCAAGGTTGAGCCGAGCGCAGCTAATGCAGCAGGAGACGAGGAGGAATGGATCACAGAGAGCGAAGGATGAACGCTTTCCCCATCGTCATTGGAGGATGCTCCGCGCTCCACAGCAGGACGTGTTAGAGTTCGGTGGATGCTAGTGGTTGTGTTCTGCGCGCTGGTCAGAGAGGGTACGTGCAAACTACTAAGTTAAGCTGTTGCATTCTGAACCCTGAGTCGCATCTGATGCATCGTGCATGCATGCATCACTTTCAAACCCTCGCTGTCATGTAGACTTTGTGCCTTGTTCTGGGAAAGCGGGTGGATGGGGGCGACCGTCCGATGCTTTCTCTCGCTGATCAACATCTGGTGGCATGTTCTCCAGGCTCAGTGATGATTGAAGCGCTCGTCGGATTAACATCGAGAGAGCTTTCTAATTCCCCAAGCTCTGATGTGTTGCATCTCTCGGATGGAGCTTGCACCGAGAGGGAGAGCGCTTGTTTTTAATGCATGCATTGCAAGGCAGCTGATGTAATCTGACATCAAGCGTATTTTTTAATGGTGTGCATGTGAAGATTTTAAAATGCATGCATGTTTAGGATTGGAAACGCATGCATATGTGGGTTTTGGAAGCGTATGTGCACACTGATCTGTGCATGGAGAGGGTTTGTGGAGTAATGACTGAATGTGAGATGAGCAGCCGATTGTAATTGTGTTAGTGGGTGGGGCTCTCTCTCTCCCTCTGTCTCTCTCTCATCCCTCTTTCTCTCTATCTTAAATATGTATCAGGAGGGCTGAGGTTGTCAGTGGAGTGTCTGCATGTGAGGTATGGGGGTCAGAGACCTGCGTCTGCATCAGATCAATAATCCATGTCTTTTGCATCTCAAGCTCACCGACGACCACACATGAGAACGGGCTCTTCCTCGGGGCGGCAGAGAGAGCGGCTAATGAGCTGCCCGTCTTTGAGGCATTGCACAACACGCTGTCAAGCGCAATAATTCGGAGCAGCTACATAATACATGAACTAAACTAATAACTGCCTGGGAAAATAACTGCACGCAGCTCACATGGCGCGTTCAGCGAGGAGCAGTTTCACTTACAGTTTGGATTGTGCAAGCCTTTATTTGGTTGTTGCGAACAGTACAGGCTCTGCATTGGAACTCGTATAGGATTTGAAGGGAAATGTTATTGCTTAGTTTACTTTTTCACTCAGAGTCTATAAGAAGCTGCGCTTTTGGAACTAAAACATTTAGATGAGTTAACACACTTCAGAATGTGTCGTTTTGTCTTGTTTATTAATACAATTATTGGAAATTCCTATATCAAGGCGCATTTATTTAAAGCGATAGTACACCGAAAAATGAAAATCTACAAATCAGTTACTTTCCCTCAAGTGTTTCCAATAGTTTAAGAGTTTATTTAGTCTGTTGAACACAAAAGAAGATATTTTGATAAATGCTGGAAACCTGGAACCGCTTACATTGAAGTCAATCTAATTCATGTTTATTTCTATACAGCACTTTTACAATGTAGATTGGGTCAAAGCAGCTTAACGTAGATGTTCTAGTAAACTAAAACAGTGTCAGTCCAGTTTTCAGAGTTGAAGTTTAGTTGAAGAGATCCCTCGAGTGTTTCTAAATCATTAAAGAGTTTCTTTATTCTGTTGAACACAAAAGAAGATATTTTGAAGAATGCTGGAAACCTGTAACCATTGACTTACATAGTAGTCAATCAATTTCATTCATATTTTTTTCTACAGCACTTTAACAATGTAGATTGTGTCAAAGCAGCTTAACGTAGATGTTCTAGTAAACTGAAACAGTGTCAGTCCAGTTTTCAGAGTTGAAGTTTAGTTCAGTTTAGTGTCATTTTCAGTGCTGAAAGTCCAAACACTGAAGAGCAAATCCATTGATGCACAGCTCCACAAGTCCAAGACCATGCAAGCCAGTGGAGACAATGGAGGAACAAACCTTACCAATTGATAGAAGTGAAGGAACAAAAACATTAAGAGAAACCAGGATCAGATGGGCACGACCGTTTCTCCTTGGGCCAGAAGTACTATGGAAGTCAATGGTTACAGGTTTCAGCTTTCTTTAAAATGTCTTATTTTATGTTTAACAGAAAAAAAGAAACTCATATAGGTTGTAAATGATTAAAAGGTGAATAAATAATGACAGAGTTTTTCTTTATTGGGTGAACTATCCCTTTAAGATATCTATTTTTTGGAAATAAGCATTCAAAAAGGTTTGCCAATAAAGTAATCTTGCTTTCCCTCTTGAATGGATGTTTCTCTGGCCCCATTGGCAGACATTTGTTCTTGTCCTAAGCAAAAATCTGCTTCATTTTGATAAATATTTCAGAGAACGAGATGTAAACACACTTTAAAATATGCAATTTTGTTTTGTTTTATAATACAATTATTTTAATTCTTATATCAAAGTGCATTTATTTAACGCGGTAGCTCACCCAAAAAGGAAAATCTACCAACTTACTCTCCCTCGAGTGTTTCTAAATCATTAAAGAGTTTCTTTATTCTGTTGAACACAAAAGAAGATATTTTGAAGAATGCTGGAAACCTGTAACCATTGACTTACATAGTAGTCAATCAATTTCATTCATATTTTTTTCTACAGCACTTTAACAATGTAGATTGTGTCAAAGCAGCTCAACATAGATGTTCTAGTAAACTGAAACAGTGTCAGTCCAGTTTTCAGAGTTGAAGTTTAGTTCAGTTTAGTGTCATTTTCAGTGCTGAAAGTCCAAACACTGAAAAGCAAATCCATCCATGCACAGCTCTACAAGTCCCAGACCATGCAAGCCAGTGGAGACAATGGAGGAACAAACCTTACCAATTGACGAAAGTGAAGGAACAAAAACATTGAGAGAAACCAGAATCAGATGGGCACGACCGTTTCTCCTTGGGCCAGAAGTACTATGGAAGTCAATGGTTACAGGTGTCAGCTTTGTTTAAAATATCTTATTTTGTGTTTAACAGAATAAAGAAACTCATATAGGTTGTAAACGATTAAAAGGTGAGTAAATAATGACAGAGTTTTTCTTTATTGGGTGAACTAACCATTTAAGATATCTATTTTTTGGAAATAAGCATTCAAAAAGGTTTGCCAATAAAGTAATCTTGCTTTCCCTCTTGAATGGATGTTTCTCTGGCCCCATTGGCAGACATTTGTTCTTGTCCTAAGCAAAAACCTGCTTAATTTTGATCAATATTTCAGAGAACGAGATGTAAACACACTTCAAAATATGCAATTTAGTTTTGTTTTAAAATACAATTATTGGAAATTCCTATATCAAGGTGCATTTATTTAACGCGGTAGCTCACCCAAAAAGAAAAATCTACCAACCAGTTACTCTCCCTCGAGTGTTTCTAAATCATTAAAGAGTTTCTTTATTCTGTTGAACACAAGAGAAGATATTTTGAAGAATGCTGGAAATCTGTAACCATTGACTTACATAGTTGTAGTCATATTCAATTCATCTTTGTTTCTATAGTGCTTTAACAGTGTAGATTGTGTCAAAGCAGCTTAACATAGATGTTCTAGTAAACTGAAACAGTGTCCGTCCAGTTTTCAGAGCTGAAGTTCAGTTTAGTTCAGTGTGGTTTAATATTCACTGCTAAAATTTCAAACACTGAAGAGCAAATCCATCCATGCACAGCTCTACAAGTCTCAGTCTGTGCAAGCCAGTGGCGACTATGGAGGAACAAACCTTACCAATTGATAGAAGTGAAGGAAGAAAAACGTTGAGAGAAACCAGGCTTAATTGGGCACGACTGTTTCTCCTCTGGCCAAAAATACTGTGGATGTCAATGGATACAGGTTTTGAGCTTTCTTTAAAATGTCTTATTTTGTGTTTAACCGACTGAGAAAAGAGTTTTACTTCTTTGGGTGAACTTTCCCTTTAAGAAAGGAATTCTTTTGAAATAAGCACCCAGAAAGGTTTGCCAATAGGGTTGAAAAGTAATCTTGCTTTCCCTCTTGAATGGGTGTTTCTCTGGCCCCATTGGCAGATATTTGTTCTTGCCCTAAGCAAAAACTTACTTCATTTTGATCAATATTTCAGAGAACATGATGTAAATCTTACGTCAGTTTGGATTTCAAGTAAATGTGTCTTGATTTAAGAACGTTTCGATTTCTGTAATGGACAACAAGACAAAAATACAGAGGGGGGGAAACACTTTTTTTGGCACACCCAACAATATAGAGCTGTAAAAATGATTTGTAGAGATATGTTCATATATGAGTTCATATTGAAATATGACTCTTGATTAAAAACTTTGGGCATTTCTTAGAGCAGATAAAACACACGACGAACGACAAGCGACAGACTGGAAGTCATTCATTTCCAATGGAGAGTAGTCCGGGAGCAGTGTGGAGTTCTGTATGCGGAAAATTCGTATCCGAATTGACAACCCAGGCTCATTCTGAAAACGTAGTCCCGCGGACGTTTCTGGAGGCCGCGGAATACGTCCCGGGAGGTACGTACGGCTGCAGTTTTTGTTTTTGTAAATCCGCGAGAGGCGATTTTTTGTATCTCAAACGCCTCTCTGTTCTTGCGTGAACCCACTAGAGGCCGCTGTCCGACTGACCGGATGATTGACTGCGCGACTGGCCAATCGGCTGACTCGCCCTCCTCCTTCCCTAAACCCAACCAATTTTACCGATTGACCCACCCGCCCGCTCACTTCCCTAAACCCGACCACCAATTTACAAAAGCCGTTCAAAAAAAGAAAAGCCCTGATTTTTTTTTTCTACCGCGTTTTCGGATTTCACCACATTCTCACCCTGTTATGAAACTCGTTCACTTAATTTTTGGGATTCTGTTTTTGTCTTACCTGATTTCTGGAACCGCTCTTCCCCGGACTCGAAACCGATCGTCGTGGTCAACTCCACTCTGCATCTCAAGTCTGCCGACGTACACGATGAGCTGAGTGGACAAACGGGTTGCAGCGGGAAGGCCCTCCACACGGAGGTAAGCGGTCGGCCGGCAAGCGCGAAAGGGAACAGCGTCACACCGCCACCTAGAGTTCGCTTGAAAAAAATAAATGCAGCCATACGTACCTCCCGGGACGTATTCTGCTCTCTCCAGAAATGTCCGCAGGACTACGTTTTCAGAATGAGCTTGGGTTGTGAATTGAGTTGCGGATCCGTTGAAATATTTGAACTCCTGCGACTAGACCGTATGCGACCAGCCGACTGGATATGATGTATTCCAGTGTTGTTCAAACAGGTCCGTCAGCGCTAGATGAGAAATAGGAGTTTATTTGGTTATTTTTTTGAATCAGAAAAAGTCTATATTAAAAAATACATTTCTATTTATAAATAGAAAAGTAATAAAGTAATAAAATTTAATGTTTTATGTTGTCTCCACATTCCCTGCAATATTTTTAGCAGTCTGAGTTTCTAGTATTCATTCATTCAACCAAAGAGAATTGCTTTTGCACTCCCTTATTTCGGACACTGCGAGAACAGCTTCTCTCCCATGGTGCATGTCAGAACTGAAAATTCTATGCGACTGCCACAAGGGGGCGTTTTCCAACATTCATTCATTCATTTTCTTTTCGGCTTAGTCCCTTTATTAATCCAGGGTCGCCACAGTGGAGTGAACCGCCAACTTATCCAGCAAGTTGTTACGCAGTGGATGCCCTTCCAGCCGCAACCCATCTCTGGGAAACATCCACACATACATTTACACACTATGGACAATTTAGCCTACCCGATTCACCTGTACCGCATGTCTCTGGACTGTGGGGGAAACCGCACACATACACAGGGAGAACATGCAAACTCCACACAGGAACGCCAACTGAGCCGAGGCTCGAACCAACGACTCAGCGACCTTCTTGCTGTAGGGCGACAGCACTACCTACTGCGCCACTGCTTTGCCCCGTTTTCTGATTATCATGTCCAAAAGTCGTGTCCGGTGGAAAGGCGGCTTTACAATTTTCCTCATTCAAAACTATACGAGTGACACGTCTTGCATATTCTATAGTCTTTAGTGCAAACTAGCACAATGCAGATTTGTTGTTTAATGTTGCATTAATTACCAGGGACTGTAAATGCTCCGCCCTCTTTTTGAAAGTCAGAAGTAGCTCATTAGCACGTAATCCAATGACAAAACCTTAACCAACACATTCAGCTGGGTATTTGTGTTACATTTTATTTAAAAAAAAACATAAAATGACCCATTTAAATAAAAATTTTGGAATATAATATACTATACGTGGACTTAATGATCATTTTAATTCAAAACCAGCTTCTACTCTTCACTTTTTTTAATCACATGGCTGGATTTGCATCATTTCAGTCAGCACTAGTGCATCCGTCAGTTCCCCCACACCAGAGTCAGTAAACCGTTCCTTTATAGTCCTCGCTTTGTGCACAGAGGCATTCGGAAATAATTGCATGGCTGTGCAATAGATTTTATGGTGTAGCTGAAATAGCGAGATGTGTTCATTTTGCAGGTGGTGACACATACGTCTGGCCAATTAGGGAGTGGACGGGTTGCCAGAAACACTGATTGGTCATTAGCTGTCCAAATAATAATGATAATAATAGTAACAACAACATGTCTCTGAATCAACATCAGTTGTGAATGTTCCAAAAACATATTTCCAATAATGGACTTTACATCATAGGCACTGAAATTTGATTAGCGCCATAAATTGGATGTTGATTACCTGTTTGGGGGTGTGATGTAAATACTGCAGTTTCTCTAATCAGATTTAATAGTCTCGTCTGTTTTTTTTTTACTCTGTAGATTGATTGATTGAGCTCTGTAATGCTGTAATAGCTTAATAAAGAGACAGTGATTTTAGCCATTAATCACCGAAGAGCTAATGAATTAATTGGAAAAGGAAGTTAGAAACCTCTGTTCTCAGCATTTGTTGGACTCAACTTTTTTTTTTTTGTCCGAGTGGACATCACAAATTAGCTTGACAAATGCCATTAGGTTTAAAGTCTTCATCATTGTCTGCAAAACCACATGCTGGAGTTTCACCAACTCAATACTTTATTTAATTAAAAGAAACAGAGAGTAAAACGGTAGTGAATCGTTGTGACATTTGGCTGTGCGTTTTCATCAATCGCCTCGTATTGAGTGCAGTGGTTGTGTCAAATAGGCAGTATTTGTGGTAGATCTGCTCATTTTTACGCAACCAATTCAATATTCCAACCCATTTAGGCTTTTTGAAGACAATGAATTTTCAGGTCAATGACTCACTTCAGTTTTTTACTGGAAAATGGTTGTATTAAAGTTGGTATTGATCAGAAGTTAACGTTTTTATAGCTTAAAAACATTCAGTTAAAATGTATAAGGGCGACACGGTGGCTCAGTGGTTAGCATTGTAGCCTCACAGCAAGAAGGTCACTGGTTCAAGTCTCGGCTGGGTCAGCTGGCATTTCTGTGTTTGCATGTTCTCCCCGTGTTGTTGTGGGTTTCCTTAAGGTGCTCCGTTTTCCCCCACAGTCTAAAGACATGCGCTTTAGGGGAATTGAGTGAGCTAAACTGGCCGTAGTGTAAGAATGTGTGTGTGAGTGTGTATGGATGTTTCCTAGTACTGGGTTGCAGCTGGAAGGGCATCCGCTGTGTAAAATATGCTGGAATAGTTGGCGGTTCATTCTACTGTGGCGACCCCTGATGACTAAAGGGACTAAGCTGAAGGAGAATAATTGAATTAAAAATGTCTAAACCAAGGTGCAGTGCTCAACATATAGAAGGACACCCTTCACAAAACTCTCATTTAAATGAATATTTTGTATAGGAAGCTTTAGGGCAGGGGTCTCAAACTCAATTTACCTGGGGGCCGCAGGAGGCAAAGTCTGGGTGAGGCTGGGCCGCATAAGAGATTTCACAAAAAAAAAGTCCTCAAATGTCATTTTTAACAGTTTTAATTATTTCTTCTGAACATGAAGTGTCCTGAACATTAATAGAACATTGAGTGAAGATTATGAACAGTTCTTCTGAACATGGCATCTTTTGCCTACTCCTTGCTGCCAGAGACTTGACAGCGCTTCTTCTCACAAATCTGAACCACATTTGGCTTTAGAGCGGAAGCAGTTGAGACCCTCAGTATGGCTTGAAGATGATCATCATTAAGTCTAGACCTGTACTTTGACTTATTGAAGTCCTAGGGAAAAAAGTGGGGGAACTCACTCACAACTTCCATTCCCTCACCTAAAAAAAGGCGTATATATGTATAAATAAAACACCCCCACCCCACTCCAGTCACATCAGTCTGTACCAGTCTGTATCTACCTATAATATCAACACAAGATGCAGGGCAGGCACGTGCACACATAGGGCTCAACCTGTGCAGAGCACATGCCCTTTTTAGTCTTGCATAGAAAGTGCCCTTCCAAAATGATCAAAAGTGCCCCCCTGACGCGACACACCCTTGGTCCCGCCCTTCAGTAGGCGCGCGATAACACCGCTCTTGAGTACGCGCGCGACAACACAGCTGATCAGAATGCGCGCGACAACGCACATTGAGTGACAAGCGCGCTGTGTACGGATAGAATCAGCGGAGCGGGGAGCGCTCTCTCTCCCCGCTCCGCTGATTCTGTCAGTGTACAGCGGTCGGCGCGGGCCACAAAATATTGCACTGAGGGCCGCAAATGGCCCGCGGGCCGCGAGTTTGAGACCCCTGCTTTAGGGGCTGATTACACCACACACGCTTTTTACTTTGAGAGGCGCCATTTTTTAATGGTTTACTAACGGCCGTGAGTGTTTTGCGTGCTGCTTATGCGCTCTGCACGCCTCACATTTTAATCGCCTGCTGCGCCTCGCGTTTTCACCTAGTTAATTTGATTTAATTAATTTATTTTTAAACAGAAATATCATGCATTAACAAAAAATACATTTCAAAATGGTCGAAAATGGAGTGGGATGAAGCGCAAGCTTATTATTTTCCCACCCTGTTACCACATACATTCATTTTCTTGTCAGCTTAGTTCCTTTAATAATCTGGGGTCGCCACAGTGGAATGAACCACCAACTTATCCAGCACATTTTTACGCAGCAAATGCCCTTCCAGCTGCAACCCATCTCTGGGAAACATCCACAAACACTCAATCACACACACTCATACACTATGGACAATTTAGCCTACTCAATTTACCTGTATCGCATGTCTCTGGACTTTGGGAGAAACCAGAGCACCTGGAGGAAACCCACGCGAATGCAGGGAGAACATGCAAACTCCACACAGAAACGCCAACTGAGCCAAGGATCGAATCAGCGACCTTCTTGCTGTGAGGCGACAGCACTACCTTCTGCGCCACTGCTTCGCCCTACCACATACATCATTCGTCTATTACTTAAACTTATTCTTCTACTTAACTCTTCTTTTTACATGAGACATATTTGATTCTTTTGGAATTTTTGACATATTATATGTTTGATTCCATTTGTACCTTTACATTTTGTAACATAGACCCCCCCCCTCCCCAACAAAAAAACAAAAAACAAAACATATATAGTGATGCAAAAAGCCATTGATTAAAGTTTCATCATACCTTTCTCATTTTATCCTTTTTCAATGACCCTCATCATTATATTCCTTTAATAATACATATTTATACAACTTTTTTAATATATTAATATCCTGACATTTGTTTAAGAGTCTGATCTAGACTGTTCCATAATTTCACACCACAGACAGACATACACAAACTTTTTAAAGTTGTCCTTGTTTTCAACCTCCTAAAATTTAGTGCTTCTCTCAGATTATATCCATCTTGTCGTGCGCCGGTTTGAGTACAGCTGTAATCGCCATGCGGCCGAGACGGCGCTTCAGTTATGAGTAGGGCCAGACAGAATCTGCAGACGTTTTTTGCTATTTCTGCTGAGAATTTTGGTAAAAATCTGCAGATTTCTGCGGAATTATTTTGGGAGTATCCAGCGGAGTATCATAACTTACACCTTAATATATTAAATAAAAAGTAATAAATTACTGAATAAAAACTGAATAAATTCCGATTTACACATTTACTCAAGTAAATAAACAGAATTTATTATGGGCTAAAAAATTATTATGCGGAAAATCTGCGGAATCTGCGCGCGCAGATTCCGTGTGGGCTTAGTTATGAGTCTATTCAACACAATTCCGCATATTTCAGGTTCTGTTACTACTTGTACAAGTGTACCAATGACACTTAGCCTACTTTTGACTAGACGGTTCTCGCGGTAGTGAGCTACAGTCACTCTGAGCCCCAGTTTAGCACCGGCGTCACAGTTTTTGAACAGCAGTGAAACGAAAGGAATACTTCCCTTTATCAATGACTGAAACCATAACGCAAAGAGGCGTTTCCCGCATCATAGTGCAAAGTAATTCTTCAGCCAATCAAGCGCGCCCTTCTTCTGTGGGCTAGCTCTTACGTTAACTCAGCCTTGGGGTCCGTTCTTCGTACGTGGATTACTCAGTTAGCTGGATTTGGATATTGACGATTTGACACGATCCAGGATCGTTTCGTTCTTCAAAGCTGATCCGAGAATTGATGTCATGGCAACAGTTCTGCTAGGTCAAACCTGATCGGGAGCAGGTTCAATTCATATAAACAGGATTAGATCGGCTCAGTTCAAGCAAAGATAATACAGAAAGTATGTTCCGAATTCTGATATTTTCTTACAGTAGTAGTTATATACACTTGGGAAAATGGTACATATTTTTTAACTATATATATAAAGTTATAGTCATTAATAAAATAAATAAAGTTATACATATTAATAAAACGTAGGCTATACAATCTGCACTCTCGAAATGAAAGTACAAAGACTGCCATCTGGTGCAAAGAGAAAACTTATTGATATTAACTTTTTAGATCGCTTTAGTACAAATTGTGTATAATAGAAATGCACAATATGTGACTTTTTTTAAATCAATAATACATGTCAGCAGTCATGAACATGTTTTGATAGTTAATATGCCAGTGATTTGAAGCTTCACAAAAGTTGCAGACGCCTTTACCAATATGAAAATGCTTTTGTAAACATCCAGTTATTCCATACACCGATTAAAAAACGGCTACAATAATAAAGAAAATCTTTTCTAAATGTAGAACTAAATACACTGATTTGCATTGAAATACATGATGAATACTCTTGTCTTGACAAATGAAAGTGTAAAGCCTGCAGCTCACAACAAATGTGGAAAGTTCTTGCGTGTCATATTTAACAAGCCGTTTACTGCTAATTTGATGTAATTTTGCTCACATGGATAATTGAATATTAATCAGATGATGTCATTACGCTGCTGTGCCGTCAGCCAATCGTTGCATTGCTGATCATGATTTCGAGGATCGATAGATCTGTCCTTCATAACACACGCAGCGATCTCAGATCAGTTCATCCAGACATTCTAATCTGATTCGCGAACTTGTTTGAAGAACCAAATTAGCGAGAGATCAGTTATCAAGATTAAAAGATCCAGGATCTGCCAAATAATCTTAGATCATTTAAGCGAGGTACGAAGAACGGACCCCTGATGTTCATACAACCGTCTGTTTATTGTTATGCAAATAATGTCATTATTCAAAACCTCTTATTGGTCCTTAAAAACTCTTAAAATGTAGATTGGTATTGGTAAGCTAGTGGTGAGCACTATAGAAAATTATTATTTTAATCCATATCTTTGTCTTGTTTTCAGAAACATGTTGCAGAATCATTCGCATGAGAAGCTTGTGTTTAGAGAATTCATGTTGATTTCAAAAGAGTTATTTTCTTGAGCAATGCATACATCTACGATTAAAACTAGAAAATTAGATGGGGATTTTGCTTGAATTAAACATTTTAATTCTCAGAACGTAACCCTTGTTATCTAATTTGCATAAATGAAGAAGCACCATCGTCTTATTTGAAGGATTGCATATTTTCGGTGGAAAGCAAGACTAAAAATTCGGATTAATTTGATTAATTGATTTGTGCATCTAGAGAAAAATGACCGTGTTTTCTGCCAGGATGCAGAATGAGTTTAGCTCCGATCGTCAAATTACATTTGATTGGATTAATACCGTTTGAGTGTACAGGCTTTGTTTGCTTATAATTACATTATTGAGGTGAAAGCTGCTTTAGAATATTTGAGAAAAAAAGGAAGAGAGAGGTTTATAAACATGAAGGTGTCTGACCTACAGCAACACATCTGCCAACAGAGTCATCAACACACACAACACACACACTGTTATTTGGATTGCACTTCAATTTAAGCAATGCATTCCACTGACAGATGTTGACTCTGTAAATGCTGATCGTAATATATTTGTATTTGCACAAATCATCTAAACAAAAGACGACCCATTAACACATTTCTGAGCTTTTGTCGGGTTTGCATTAAACTATGACGGTTAATTGTTTTTTAGCATGTTGCTATGGTGAGATTTGGTTAATTGCTGGTTCAAGTCAAACGTGTCGACTGCTAGTCCCTTCTGTGCATTGTATTTATTGCCCCTCACTCATTTTAACCTTCATCTGGTGATTTTCAATTAGCAGCAGCACATCCCTGTCTTCGCAGACCTCTTGCGTTCCTTATTGGATCACACACAACAAGGCCTTTAGTGGGGTGTTGTAGTTTGACTTTATTGCTCACCTTTTTACCTCCTCATATGAATAACGTATGAGCTTCTGGACAAAACTGTTCATTTCTGAATTATTAATATTGACACATATTCCACTTTTTTTCATAGCATGGAAAGTCTTGCTCTTTACAGTTGAGTGTATTGTTCGGGTTAATGGTCGCTGCTTTTGAACTGCACTATTCAGCTGTGATTTTGTAGGTTATGTCTGTATCATGGGATTTCATATGTACCTGGGTCCCAGAGCCAGTTTCTCCTTGTGAAACAGCTAACAAATTTCACTTACTTTTCACATTTATTTATTTCAGGAGGTTTAAAGGTTTATTGCCCACACTTTGCAATTATAATCTATTATGTTGTAACCAACATAAACTACTGATCAGGCTCCCTGATCAGGTTTTTCATGATGTTGTGATTTTTTTTTGTGGTAATTCCCAGAAATTTGTGGACAATTTTGCAATTAAAAAATATATAAATATATATCTTTATATATATATATATATATATATATATATATATATATATATATATATATATATATATATATATATATATATATATATATATATCTTATTAACCATATTAGGTAACCTATTGTGTTAGGTGTTCAATGTGACACAACGACACAAATCATAAAAATAAGGCTTCTTTATTTTGGTCTTGGGCGTCACGGTGGCGCAGTGGATAGCATGATTGCCTCACAGCAAGAAAGTCACTGGTTTTAACCCCGGCTGGGTCCATTGGCATTTCTGTGTGGAGTTTGCATGTTCTCCCCGTTGACATGGGTTTTCTCTGGGTGCTCGGGTTTCCCTCACAGTCCAAAAACATGCGCTATAGGGGAATTGAATAAGTTAAATTGTTCTTAGTGTATTGTTGTTTCCCTGTCTTGGGTTGTGGCTGGAAGGGCATCTGCTTTGTAAAACTTATGCTGGATAAGTTGGAGGTTCATTCCGCTGTGGAGACCCTAGATTAATAAAGGGACTAGGAGATTGAGCGCATTCAGAGAGAGAAAAAGAAATCACATCACATATACGGTCCTCTTCTCCTCTTTGGTTCAAATAAGGTTTCCCAGCACCCCTCAAAGCTTTCCTTACTCTGTCCTTCAATTTGTTCTTGTCCTTTTTTTGCCAAGGGTTTGCCTTTTAATGTCCAAAGCAGACATGACAGCAAGCGGCATCTCCATTCTTCTTAGTGGACATAAACGTTTTCTCCCATTTTCATGTGTTGCAATTTTAATGTTTAAAATGCAGACTCTTGGTCACATGAAAATATCCCCAAACTGTTTCTGTACACAAAGTTCACACATACAATTAATGTCACATTGTTAACTCAATTAAATTTGTTTTGGACATACATGGTTGTTCATCACGTGCACTCTTTTATTAATCATTGTTTAGTATTTTCTAATGCGTTCTTAAAATTTAAAGTTGTGACTGTTAGCATTAGTTAATGCACTGTGAATTGTTAAGAGCTTAGAATTATTGGCTTTATTTTAATTAATTATTGTTAACAAAAATGAATAAATATTGTAATAAATGTATTGTTCATCGTGTGTGTGTGTGTGTGTGTGTGTGTGTGTGTGTGTGTGTGTGTGTGTGTGTGTGTATACATACATATACAGTAGAAGTCAGAATTATTAGCCCCCCTTTAATTTTTACTTTTTTTGTTTAAATTTCTCAAATTATGTTTAACAGAGCAAGGAAATTTTCACAGTATGTCTGATAATATTTTTTTCTTCTGGAAAAAGCCTTATTTGTTTTATTTTGGCTAGAATAAAAGCAGTTTTAATTTTTTAGACACTATTTTAAGGACAAAATTATTAGCCCCTTTAAGCTAATTTTTTTTTCGATAGTCTACAGAACAAACCATCATTATACAATAACTTGCCTAATTACCCTAACCTGCCTAGTTAACCTAATTAACCTAGTTAAGCCTTTAAATGTCACTTTAAGCTGTATAGAAGTTGCTCAAAAAATATCTAGTCAACTATTATTTACTGTTATCATGGTAAAGAGAAAATAAATTAGTTTTTAGTTATTAAAACTATTATGTTTTGAAATGTGTTGGAAAAATTTTCTCTCCGTTAAACAGAAATTGGGGAAAAAATCAACGGGGCTAATAATGCGAGGGGGCTAATAATTCTGTATAATAAATAGTAAATGCATAATAAAAACTTGTTGTAAAGTCTTAACGATTAAAAAAGTATACTTATTTTTCTCAAAATATTGTTTGCTTTGATTTCCCAGAATTTTCCTGCAATTTTGACACATCTAAATCCGATAAATTGCATTGTCTGCCTTCAAACGAAACAGGCTCTAGAATAAATTGTTCGGTGACACGTTGTGCAGTGTAACATTCAGAGAGATGCATTTTACATGTTGACCTTCAGTGCCTCTAACGTGCCTCTTTTCTTTTTTTTTTTTTACAGAGAAATGAGGCCTCTTCTGTAGAACACCCTTGAATATTTCCCTCACTGAGGATGTGCGATGATTTCGACTCTGCACAACCGCTTCTGAGGTCACTTCTTCTCTAGACGCTTTTATACCTCAGGGTTGACTATCAAAACTCATAAGTGTCTGTGTGCTTCCCTGTCGAGCACTGCTGGATTCGAGACCAGTTTTGCTTCGCTGCATCCGGAGTGCAAAACTGCTGAACCATCGCCCTCCATGGTTTCTGCCCATTTCAAAAAGCTATCGTCTTACATTGTAAAGATTTGCAAAGGAATGTTTACAAAGAAACTGGCAACTACCACCAAGAAGAAAGAGAGCAGCGAAAACAAAAAAGAACCCAAATCGACGTCCCCTGAATTGCACGCTCGCAACCCGACGTTCTCCACCACACTAAAAAGCACAGTTAAAAAAATCTCCAAATGCTCATCCACACGCAATATATCTCTTGAAGAGGATGACGGCAAAACCGACTGTTCTTCTCTCTCGCCAACATTCAGTTACCGCGTAGCAATTGCCAACGGACTGCCCAAAAATGCCCTGTTTCTGAACAATGAATTTCATGAGGTCTTGTCAATTGATAGCGATTACTCTGACTCTCTGAACGAGGCAAAACTTGTCCATAGATTCGATGAACAAAAAGCTTACACGATGCCAGTAAGAAGGAATCGGAAGAGTTTGATTAGTTTGGCGCCCTCCGATGGCAGCTCGGAGGGGGAACGTGGAGAGCGCAGCAGTCTCCACACCCTCCGATTGGGCGCCTTGAAAAAGCTAAGGAAATGGAAGAAGAGCCAAGAATGCGTGTCCTCAGACTCGGAGGCCAGCAATTGGAGAAAAACTCTTGGCATTCGAAGCAAATCTTTGGACAGGGCCGGCCGACACCAGAAAACCACTACCCTGGAGCCAGGATCTAGCTCCACGGGATGCATCAGTCAGACTCAGGATGTGATGGAGATGATTTTCAAGGAGCTTCAGGGAATCAGTCAGATCGAGTCCGAGCTCTCAGAACTGCGAGGGCATGTAAACGCCCTCAAAAGCTCCATCGATGAGATCTCCAGCAGTGTGGAGGTGGTGCAGAGTGAAATCGAGCAGCTCCGTTCAGGTTTCGTGCAGTCCAGACGCGAGACTCGAGACATTCATGATTACATCCGACAGATCAGCCAACAGAGCAACAAAGCTACTCTGAGATTTCTAAATGTGCCTGAGGAGAAGTACGAAAAAACCGAAGAACTTATCTATCAGATCCTGAAAGAGAAAATGGGTTTCATTGATGCACGTAAGGCATTTAAAATTGAACTAGCCCATCGGCTGGGGCAACAAAGAGAATGTTACAATGCTAAACCACGACCAATTATAGTTATATTTGCAAGCCCGCAGGACAGAGATTTAGTTTTGAAAAAATGTTATAAGCTTAAAGGGACTGGAATATCCATCTCCACTGACAGTCTAGCACACGACTCGAAAGAAAAGAGAGAAAAGCCGATAGCTTCATCTCAGACATACGAAAGCATGGACATCAAGGTCTCGGCTAAAGACAAGGCTGAAAGTGATGACTGGGACTCCATGGAAAGCGACAAAGAGCTTGATGAGTTAAACAAGAACAAATATGCAATTGTGTCCAAACCACTTCCAAAAAGTAAATCGGACAAGAAAAAATCCCA
This sequence comes from Danio rerio, assembly GCF_052040795.2. Lineage (NCBI taxonomy): Eukaryota > Metazoa > Chordata > Actinopteri > Cypriniformes > Danionidae > Danio > Danio rerio. Next base: position 3,570,180 of record NC_141038.1, on the reverse strand, counting down.
CGATCACAGAAGAATGGGTGATGACTCTCCGTATTCTGTACACTATGCGGATAACACAGCCTACGATGACCCCGACAAGCAAAGCAAGTCCTACTACTCTGACATTACACCTGGATGGCTGTCTCAGAGCGACTACTCCACTCCCAAACTTAGCCGATCTGAATCAGACTGCTCTAAACTTTGCCAGTCTTACTCTGAGGACTTCTCAGAGAGTCAGTATTTCACCAGAGTCAATGGCTGCTCTTTGCTTTCCTCCTCAGATCAGGAACTTTGGCAGCGTAAGCAAGAAGACATGGCGTCCTCCTGGTACGCCAGTCCCCCCAGTCAAACTCTGAGCCAAGATCGACCTTATGTGGAACATAATGAAGTTGAAACCACAGAGACTATTGACAGTGGTGTAAGTAATGGTCTTGTTTGCATATCAGGAGACAGGAGCCATTACAGCGGCTCCCAGCTATCGCTGCAGGGTGACCTCTCGCCATGGAAAGACTGGCATCACCTTGAACAAGGTGCTGATTCAGGTTTGGATGCCTCAACCGAACAGAACATAATCTCTGAAATCAGTAGCCCATTTGACCCCGCAGCTAACCCTGGTTTCCCTGAAAAAATTATTAAATGTCTTGAGGTTGATTTGCAATTTGAAGGTGAGACGTTCTTGACACTAGATAGCACTCCTGAGACAGGAGACCAAGATATAGACATGGAGCCTGAGTTTTTAGAACCTGAGTTAGAGCCTGAAGTTGAGGCTGTGATTGAACCTATGATTAAACAAGAACGAGAACCAATGCCACAGCCAGAACCTGAACTAGAACCTGAACTAGAACCTGAACCAGAACCTGAACCAGAACCTGAACCAGAACCTGAACCAGAACCAGAACCAGAACCAGTGATTGAACCCATTCCAAAACCAGTACCAGTATCAGTATCTAAACCTGTGGTTGAACAGCAAACCGAAAAGAAGCCTAAAACCAAGAAGATCCAAGCTAAACCTGAATCAGCTCCACAAACTTTGCAGCGACAAGATGTGAACCACCACCTCCAGCAGAACCAGAAATCCTCAGCTATGTACCGGAGCCAGAGTGAGATTGGAAATGAGAAGGTTGAGGATGTCCCCAAATCCTGGAGTAGCAGGCTCAGCATCGACCTCAGCGAGAAAACCTTCGGCTTTGGGGGATTTGGATCCACCCTGCAAAGAGCAAAGTCAGCTTTGGATTTTGTGTGGAATAAAGGTTCCCAGAGTACTAGCGCACCGGTTGAAGAAACCAGCAACACCTCGTTCATGGGCCGGTTCAGAACCACATCCACAGCCAATAGCTCCAGTACAACCATTGATTCTGACGTCTACACAGAACCTTTCTATTACAAGGCAGAAGAAGAGGAACAACAACAGCAACAACCTGCTGAGCAACCTGTGGACAATGAAACGCATTATGTTGAGGTGATGGAACAAGTGCTAGCCAATCTGGAAAACAGAACAAACGCAAACGAACCCGAGGAACAGTACCAAGAAGAGGAATACAATGTCTCACAGGAGTACGATCTCTCTCAAGATGCCAACCTTGTACTGGAATATGATTGCAGCCTCGATGAACAGTATGATGAGGAATACAGTGAGGACTACGATGACAATCCTATGACTGAAGACACAGCAGAATATGAGGTTAGTTTAGTGGATTATGTTGAAGAAACCGAGGAACCGGAAGCAGAGACAGAGGAACAGGAGGAGGTCAAAGCGGAGGTGCGGGAGGTTCAGGAAACATCTGAAATTAAAGGAGAAGATGAGGTAAAAGAGACCGTAGAGCAAGAGGATGAGAATAAAAATGTTACAGAGGTTCCTGTGCAAGAAGCACCACCCAAAAAAAGGATACGTCCCACATTCAAAGAGGCAGCACTGAGAGCTTACAGGAAGCAGATGGCGGAGCTGGAGCAGCAGATCCTGGCAGGAGGTACGAACCAACTAGTTATGTGTAGTGACATGTTTACTGCTTACATTATAAGTGTTCATACTTGCGGGTAGAAAAAAACAATGCTGCATTTAGTCCAATCATTAAACTTATAAAATATGAACAATTTTTAAAACGGATTTGATTAGAGATACATTTAGTAAGTAAGGCACATTTATATAACACATTTGCCGTAAACCCAAAGAGCTTTACAATTGTATGAGGGAGTCCTTTCACCCCACCACCCTTTACTCATTTAGAAGACACTTGTGAGGATTAGAGAAGCACTTGAAATTATCAAAGAGTTGCAGTGTGGTTATGCAACATATGCTCGTTCTGAAAACGTAGCCCTATATACATTTCAGGACATTGCGAATTGGCGACGTGGTGGTGCAGTTGGTAGTGTTGTCGCCTCACAGCAAGAAGGTCGCTGGTTCGAGCCTCGATCAGTTGGCATTTATGTGTGGAGTTTGCATGTTCTCCCTATGTTTGTGTGGGTTTCCTCCAGGTGCTCCGGTGTACCCCACAAGTCCAAAGACATGCGGTATAGGCAAATTGGGTAAGCTAAATTGTCCATAGTGTATGTGTGTGCGAATGAGTGTGTATGGGTTTCCCAGTGATGGGTTGCAGCTGGAAGGGCATCTGCTGCGTAAAGACATGTGCTGGATAAGTTGGCAGTTCATTCCGCTGTGGCGACCAAAGATTAATAAAGGGACTAAGCCAAAAAGAAAATGAATGAATGAATGAATGAGATTGCGAATTATGTAGCCAGAAGTACAAATGGCTGCATCTCGTCTTTAAAACAAATGCTATGGGAAGGTATGACGTCGCTACTTTTTGTGCTTACTAGCTGACCGTGGATAGGTTTCTAGCAGTTTGTCTAGTTAGCTCGTCATGTACATCGGCGGACTTGAGACTCAGAGAGAAGTTGACCCCGATGACAGGGTTCGAGTCCAGTGAAGAACGGTTCTAGAAAGCTGGTAAGACAAAAACAGAAAAAAATTCAAATAAAGTAAAAAACAGAGTGAGACTGCGGTAAAATCTGAAAACGCGGTAAAAAAAATCAGACGAGGGCTTTTCTTTTTCTGGATTGCTTTTTAAACTGTCGGTTGGGTTTAGAGAAGTGGGTGAGCGCTGGTCAGTTGGTGCTTTTGAAAACACTATTGGTTGGGTTTAGGGAAGGAGGAGGGTGGATTAATCGATCAATTAATCAGTCAGTCAGTCATTCAGTCAGTCAGTCATTCAGTCAGTAGAAAGCGGCCTCTAATGGATCTACATGAGAACAGTAGGCGAGAATGGCACTCATGAGAAATATGAGATCTCAAAAAGCATACAGTGGCCTCTAGTGGGTTCGCGAAAACAAAAACTGCAATAGAAACGTAGCTCCTGGGACGTATTTGGCACTCTCCAGAAATGTATATAGTGGTACATTTTCAGAATGAGCCTGGGTTATATACATGCTATAACAAGTCTAAGTTATTATTAAATTCATACATGTTTTATGATGTATCTTTGTTGTGATTGAACTTTCAAAACAACACTGTGTATATGTTAGTGCTTGTACCAGGTCAGAACTCAACACAGTATTAAAATTTCAATCATTGTGTATATAAACATCTGCTGTGTATCTGCATTCATAACACATAGACAGAACTATAATGGACCCATGGAGCTCTTACAATGAGATGGAACACATTACAATAATCCATTCTAGATCAGATAAACGCATGTATGATCTTAGCTATTTATCTTAAGTAGTTTGCGCAAGCAGTTTTTGGTGTCACTTAATGTTTATAGATTAGTTTAGAAGTCTTCAGTTTATATTTCAGCCAATTTTGTTGAGAAGTGGATTGAGATCCATCCTTTCACGGCACTCAAGCAGCATTCTTGATGCGCATCATGACTCATGACACTCTCAGAAATAAAGGTACAGGAGCTGTCACTGGGGCAGTACCTTTCCAAAAGGTACACATTTGTACCTGAAGGGTCTATAATGGTACCTCAAAGGTAATTTTTTGGTACATTTGACCAGTAATATACGGCGTTGAGGTACCACAGTGGACCCTTTGGGTACAAATATGTATCAATTGAAAATGCACTGCCCAAGTGACAGCCCCTGTACCTTTATTTCTGAGAGTGTATGGTACACATATTCAAGTAAACCTAAGACAAATCTTCAAATAAATCTAGCATACCAGTTGCACCAAAGTTTGTTTTAATCAAACCAAACGTGCCAAGTGTGAACACACCCTAAATTACTGTCTTGAAGTGTTTTGATCAAAGATTTTGGTCATTGATTAGGTCATTTAAGATCCACCTTTGTACAAACATTATATTTTTCTCTTGATTTGGTTCCCAGAAGTAGTGTTAAGGGTTATTCTGAAGGGTGAGATGATGATTAGTATTTAATGTTGAGGGGTTAGAATTGCTGATTGATTTTGTGTGTGTGTGTGTGTGTGTGTGTGTGTGTGTGTGTGCATGCATGTGTGTGTATGTGTAGGGTTGTCTAGTACCTCGGAGTTCAGATGAAGGTGTACTTTACTTTACCTTCTGTGGCCTCCGAGAGAAAAATCAACATCATCAACTATTAAAGCATTTCCCATTAAAAGAATTGTTCAGCCATATAATAACATTCTTTCTTCATTTACTCTGACTGATTGATATTATTCTAAACCCACATAAAAAAGGAGACTTTTAATAGATGTTTACATAACTCTTTCCTCTCAGACAAAAGCATAAAGTTGTCAATGGGCAACCAGGCTAAAATGTGCCATAAAAACATCTTAATAACAATATTTTTATATGAAATTTTGAAGAAATTTATTAAAGAAAACAATTATTAACATTTTACTCAAACTCACTAGTAGTAAATCGAAGTAAGTTCAGAGAAACTGAGCATTTTCCACAGCTGTGTGCAGATTCATCAGGGTGTATTTTTCCTCCAGTTTGTGCATTTCTGCCATCATGCTGGAATGTATTCAGTAAATGTGTTTCCATAATAGTTTATGTACATTTTTTCACTACTCAGTTGTGCGCATACGTTTTTTTAATGCACATTTTAAAAGTTTATGTGCATATTGGCTTTTCCGTTAAGCATTTTTATGCGATAGCTCACAATGTACATAAACATGGGTGGATGGAAACATAGCAAATAAAAGCAAACTTCACTAGTTTTTTGTGAGAAATGTAAATGTGATTCGTCACATTTTAATATGTGGATATACAGCTATTGACTAAAACTCTTTAAAAAGTTAGTCTGGAATTATGATTTTTTCTTCTTAAAATAAAAAAAGATGCTATGCGTTGTGAAAGATGAGTCAAAAACCAGGGAGAACTTTCGGGTATCTTCAAAGCAGAATCCTTAAATAGGAAACTCGGCGTCATCAAAAGAACGCTGAACTAGTACAGCAGCACTAAGTGCTCTATTTTGACGATCCATGTGCAAAGTGCAAAGCGCAGGGCGCAAACGCATTAAGGTTGTGTCAGAATCCACTTTTGCCAATATTAGGGAGGAAAAATCCGCTTTGCGCCGTGGCGCATGCTCTAAAAGAGTTGAGGTTATTTTCTTAATGAGTTAGTGGTGTGTTTTGAAAGTCTCATCTCCCACTCTCTTTAAGAGCCAGTTGTATATATATATATATATATATATATATATATATATATATATATATATATATATATATATATATTTATATATATCCTTAATATTTTACATTTTTTTTCATTTGTAAAGATATTTGCGTATTGCTCTACATCTTGTGTGTATTAAGCAGTGTGTAAGCGAGGCGCATAAATAATGCACTCTGCGCTGGAGAATAGACCAGCTTTGTTCTGGTCTATTGAAAAATCTATTATAGTTTCTTAAACTAAATCATCTGCACCCAACTTCTTTTAGAGAACCTCTTAGCCAGGGTCAGAACGTGGATGCACTAGGACACTGTTTTTGCACATTTCAATGTTTACGAATAGATTACATCAAAAAGAACACAAGTAATCTTGATAAACTATATATCAATCTAAAGCTACAACCCTCAAGCAGCCGTTGTAGCTGGTTGTTTTTTAATGGGAAGCTAATAAAGAATGCATTTGCTAAATTTGTGTAAGTTGTACACTCTCAGAAATAAAGGTTTACGAGCTGTCACTGGGCTGGTACCTTTTCAAAAGGTACACATTTGTACTTGAAGAGTCCATTTAGGGACCTCAAACGTATATATTAGTACCTACAAATTTTAAGAGGAACACTTTTGTAGTTTTTAGGTACTAATATGTTTTAGGGACTTAGCCGAAGGAAAATAAATGAATGAGTTTCCCCCCCAAAAATAAATCTCCAGAATTGTGTAGTTTTAGCTCATTTTAAATAAGTCAAGCAGCAAAAATCATTCTGATGGATCAGGTTTGACTGCCTAGACTGAAAAAAAATTTTTAAAGATGATTCCTTGAATTAACTTAATTTTTTTAAGTCAAGTGGTTGTAAACAATTTGTTTATGCTGAATTTAAACAAATATATTACGTTGAACACTACTAAATTTAATTTGTTTGTTTAAATTCAACACAAATAAATTGTCTGCTACAATTTTGCAAAAACTTTTTTTCAGTGTATGTGTAAGAGACAGTATCATTTTTTTAAAGTAATGCAAATTGTAAGATCGAGGCACGGCTGTGTCTTTTGTCTAATTACCCAGAGACAAGATTTTTTAACCAAACTTGTTTCTATTAATAAGCAGCATCCCCTAAATTTTGTTTGTAACCCTTGTGAACTGTTCTAATTGACTACCCTTTTGTTATGTTGGTGGCTGTTTTTGCCCCATTGACTTTCATTATAACCGCATTTTTTTGATTGCAAAGCCATGACACCACATAATCATGCAATCTTGATTGTTGGTGATTTTTCCTTTTGGGAACAGGTAAAATTTGTCATTTTTACTGTGGGTGTCGTGGTTTTGCAATCAAAAAATGCGGTTATAATGAAAGTCAATGGGGCAAAAACAGCCCCAAACATAACGAAAGGGTAGCCAATTTAAGTGTATTATTGAGCTTCTAAAAAATCCCAAAGCATTTCCCTAAAATATGTGTCAAAAAAAGATGTCACCAAAAGTTATTCCATTTGCTGAAACTCAAAGAAAGTTGTGGCCAAATTAAGCCCAGAGTGGATGAAAACATCCCCAACAGCACACAAGGGTTAACTGAGCGCCAGGCTGCAGTAGTTCAGATTTTTTGGTGAACGACACAGCAACGCTGAGTTCTCATTAAAGGATTTTGCTTTGAAGAGACCAGAAAAGTCTCCAGGTCTGTCTCTTCTTCAATTCACAACCCGACGCTAGCAATTCGGAAGTTTACCCCTCAAATACAGAGTTTCCTTTTACAGTCAGTGTGGAATCAGGGGAATTTCCACCCAGTCTTACTCACACTGAAAGAGCTCTTGACCTAGATGTGCGAATCTCAGTCACGGCGCATGGCAAAGCGCTCTCTACAATGCTGAGTACTGTTGGGATACTGTATTTAGGCTGCTCATTCATGCTGCACGCTATCAGCCAGATGCTCTGTGTACTTTAGAGGATTTGGATTCCCTAAAACGCAAGCCACAAATGACAAACCAAATCACTGTTAGGCATTACGATGAGGTTTGGCGCTGGGGTGCAATTCAATAATTGGGTTTCAGAAATGATTGCACTTTTACTAAGATATTTTACATCAAATATGTGCATTCAGAGTGCAGTGCTGTCTGTGTGATTTTCGGAACGATTCACCAAAAGAATTATGCAAATAAAAATTATGCGTTGCTGTTTTGTGCCTTAATTAATTCATTCATTCGTTTTTCTTTTGACATAGTCCCTTATTTATCAGAGATTGCCATAGCGGAATGAACCGCCAACTATTCCAGCATTTGTTTTACGTAGTGGATGCCCTTTCAGCTGCAACCCAGTACTGGGAAGTGCATTTAATTACTTATTTAATTGGATTATTAATGTTGTAGTGCAATGCAGAAATAGTGTCCTAACAACACGTGACATGATAGTAATAATAGTAATAATAATTCCTTACATTTATATAGCGCTTTTCTGGGCACTCAAAGCGCTTTACACAATGACCGCACACCACACACCAGCTGATTGGTGGAGAGGAGACAGTGATGAAGCCAATTGGAATATGGGGATGGTTAGGAGGCCATGATGGAAGGAAGCCGGGCTTAAACCCCTACTCTTTTCGAAGGACATCCTGGGATTTTTAACGACCACAGAGAGTCGGGACCTCAGTTTAACGTCTCACCTGAAAGACGGCGCTCACTGAACAGTATAGAGTCCCCGTCACTATACTGGGGCATTAGGACCCACACAGACTGCAGGTTGAGGGCCCCCTGCTGGCCTCACTAACAACACTTCCGGCAGCAACTTAGCTTTCCAACACAATCTCACGGCAATTCGTAACTTTTTCATTTAGTGGCTAATTCGTACAAATTCGTACGATCTAATTAGTACAGTTTAGGACGATTTGCGTATCCCCCAATGATGGTTGGGTTTAGGGGTGGGGTTAGGTGCCACGCCTCCTTTTTAAATTCGTAAATGTTGTAGTGCTATGCAGAAATAGTGTCCTAACAACACGTGACGTGACGTAACGCCGCACTAAACATGACAGAATATCGTACCGTATCGCACCACTCAGTGGAAGCGAGCCAAAAATGTCACATAAAACGGTATTTAAACTCAAATAGGGAGCGTTTAACGCTGGATAAGGCACATAATCAGTACCAGAGATGGTCTTTGTCATAGTAGTTTATGCTTTTGTTTTGCCGCCACGTAGCTGAAATAAAAATGGTTTCTAAAATGGAAATTTTGCACGTCACAGTTGCAGATTTTGGACAAATAACTTTTATGGTGTGTAGATAGGACACAGCGTTACATTATAGACCTTTGCGATCTGAAAAGGGCCCTTTCTGCAAAAGGATAGGTGTACAGTAAACAGAAGCTTTAGTCTGAAAATACAGCCTTTATGTAATGTTTAAGAGAACAGACTGTTCTGCTGGCAAGGAGATAGTTTGCTTGACAAGTTGAGAATGTAATTGTAATTTCAGCTAGAAGAAGACATTCAAGTGCTCATCGCTAAGAGCTTTTTATCTTATGACAATAGGCACTTGTTGAACTCAGATGCCATATTATGTAAGGATTACAGATGTAATTACTGTAAATGAAAGTCATACCAGTTTGGCTTCAAATTAAATTGACAAAAGTGATTTTACATACAGTACACTCCTAAAAATAAAGGTACAGGGGGTGTCACTGGGGCAGTAGCTTTTCAAAAGGTACACATTTCTACTTGAAGGGTCCATAATGGTACCTCAAAGATACTTTTTAGTTGAATTTGGGTACTAATATGCACCTTTTAGGTACCACTGTGGACTATTTGGGTACAAATATGTATCTTTTGATTAAATCACACTGAACTGAGCTAAACTGAACTGAACTGAACTTAAACACTAAAACCTGAACCACACTGTTCCAGTTACTATGACCATTTATGTGAAGCTGCTTTGACACAATCTACATTGTAAAAGCGCTATACAAATAAAGCTGAATTGAATTGAATCTTTTAAAAAGGTACTGCCCCGAAATCAATTCAATAATTGGGTTTCAGAAATGATTGCACTTTTACTAAGATGTTTCACTGCACATATGTGCATTCAGAGTGCAGTGCTGTCTGTGTGATTTTCGGAATGATTCACCAAAGGAATCATGCAAATAAAAATGATGCATTGCTGTTTTGTGCCTTACTTAATTAATACATTTATCATTCGTTTTCCTTTTGACTTAGTCCCTTATTTATCAGAGGTTGCCATAGCGGAATGAACCGCCAACTATTCCAGCATTTGTTTTACGTAGTGGATGCCCTTTCAGCTGCAACCCAGTACTGGGCATTTAAGTGCATTTAATTATCTTTTAAAAAGGTACTGCCCCAGTGACAGCTCTCATATCTTTATTTCTGAGAGTGTAGAAAGCACAATAAATGCTATTTAAATGTCTACTTTAATAATGCAAATATATTTTTATAGTAAAATGTGAAAATATGGGTGAAATTAATTTACATCCAGATAAATAAATATATAACAGATATGTTTATAAAAAAATTAACGAATACTCTGATCTTTACTTCTTATTAAATTATGTAATATAATAATTGAGGCGACGCGGTGGCGCAGTAGGTAGTGGTGTCGGCTCACAGCAAGAAGGACGCTGGTTCGAGCCTAAGCTGGGTCGGTTGGCATTTCAGTGTGGAGTTTGGATGTTCTCCCTGCATTCGGGTATATTTCTCCAATTTCCCCCACAGTCCAAAGATGTGGTACAGGTGAATTAGGTAGGCTAAATTGTGCGTAGTGTATGAGTGTGAATGAGTTTGTATGGATGTTTCCCAGAGATGGGTTACAGCTGGAAGGGCATCCGCTGCGTAAAACATGTGCTGGATAAGTTGGTGGTTCATTCCGCTGTGGTGACCCCGGTTAATAAAGGGACTAAGCCGAAAAGAAAATGAATGAATGTCATTAGGCTATATGACAGTACATAGGATATTTTATATCTAAAATGCTTTGGCATTTAAGTTTGGCTTGAACTTGATGAAGAGAAGCGGATTTTACTTCAACAGTCTTTTTTTTACTCTAACCCATGGAACAGAAACAGTGTATAATAGTGTCATAATAAATTCAATTATTATTAAAAAATAAATAATGTTTTGTTTGTCGCGTTTAGTTAACTGTTTAAGTGACTCCGGCTACCACTGCAAGTATATTTCAAACTTATGGGAAGCACTGTATTCTGATATAATACACAATGCTTTCTGACCTAGTGTAGTTTATTTATTAACTAATTTCGAGAGGAGCACGCGCTTATGATTGATAGCACCTGGTCCACATTAGTCAACACTGATTTACCAATCAGACGACTCCTTAACCACTATAAATAACCAGAGTATCTTACCTCAACCATCTTCGTCTTGAAGAATCCCCCCATCCACTCCTACTCCTCCCATTTCCTTGTCAGGGCAGCACGGAGGCCTAGTGGTTAGCAGCACGGCCGCACAGCAAGAATTCCACCGGCTCGAACTCTACCTGGCCAGGTCGGCGTTTCTGTGCGGAGTTTGCATGTTCTCCTCGTGTCTGCGTGTGTTTTCACCGGGCTCTCCGGTTTCCTCCCACAGACCAAAAACATGTAACATAAGTAAATTGACAGATCTAAATTGACAGCATAGACCAGGGGTCACCAATCTCAGGCCAGGAGGGCCGGTGTCCCTGCAGGTTTTAGCTCTAACTTGCCTGAACACACCTGCCTGGGTGTTTCAAGTATATCTAATAAGACCTTGATTAGCTTGTTCAGGTGTGTTTGATTAGGGTTGGAGCTAAAATCTGCAGGACACCTGGCCCTCCAGGAACAAGTTTGGTGACCCCTGGCATAGACACTTCATTGCATTTAAATCTACTTCCAACATTATCAAGCAGGGGAGTACTCGAGACCTACCTGAACTCGGACTTCCCTCTCGCCCTGCAACGGGGGGAGCCCCGGGCTCGAGGATCTCACGAGTTCAGGGCTCTCTCCCGGGACAGCATGCCAAACAAGCTCTATAATCAATCCTCAGCTAAGGGCGAACTCTTGAAAGACGTATTTAAACATTTTGTTGGAGACACTTACGCAATAATAAGACCATATGACCTGCTCTTTAATCCTTTTCCCCATTGAAAATAGGAAATGCGAACGATTAGCTTCCTCCCAGGTTTATCCTCATTTATGAAAAATGTGCGGAGAAATACTCTCCAGCTCACTGGTGCTGGTATTTATCTCCTTGTTTTCACACAGCCAATTTAATTCCTCAGCTCTCATTTTCTCCTTGACTAATTAAAGAATGCTGATTGCAGCTCATTTGCATAAAACGAGGACCTGTCATGGAGGTGCTCACAGAGGCCTAGTCGGTTTATTTTTCCACTTTTAGGCAGTTTTACAAGCAAGCCGTGCAGATTTTAGGAGTCTTTTACCATGCAGTCTCATAGGATTTGTTCTCCCTGCCAAACCCATCTTCGTTTAGTTCTGCATTCTCATGCTAATTCCTCCTCCCAAGGGCGCTTGCTAACCAGGTCAGTGTTGTTGGGACTCTTATATCAGTCTTGTTCGGAGGCTAGCCGTGCGAGTTGACAGCTACTCTCTTCACGTGTTTATTATATCCATTTGATTTCTTCCGCTCAGACCCATTGACTTAGCCCTCCTGAATTATTAGCCCTCCTGTATATTTTTCCCCAATTTCTGTTTAAAGGAGAATTTTTTCAACACACATATAATCATAATAGTTTTTAATAACTCATTTCTAATAAGTGATTTATTTTATCTTTGCCATGATGACAGTAAATAATATTTGACTAGATATTTTTCAAGACACTAGTATTCAGCCTAAAGTGACATTTAAAGGCTTAACTGGGGTAATTAGGGTAAAGTTAGGGTAATTTGGAAAGTCATTGTATAGTCAGTGAAGTGGAGACAATCCACAACAAATATTGCTTAAGGGGGCTAATAATATTGACCTTAAAATGGTTTTAAGAAAATTAGAAAGTGCTTTTATTCTAGCCGAAATAAAACAACTAAGACTTTCTCCGGAAGAAAAAAATATTATAGGAAATACTGTGAAAATTTCTTTGCTCTGTTAAACATCATTTGGCAAATACCTGAAAAAGAAATTCAAAGGAGAGCTAATAATTCTGACTTTGGCTGAATAGATGTATAGCCTATCCATACTCTCAATGTTTTATTTAGATCATGGCATTCATTGAGGACAGATGTAAAAATATGTGAGCGTTTAATCAATCAGCGACTGTGTTTTGGTATTAATATTTTAAGACTGTATTTCTTTATTGGCTGTTCAAGCCCGTGAAAATGCATTAGCCCTGCCCCAGATTTTCATTGCTCTACATTTGTGGTGCATTTCAGTGTAGGATTAGGACTGTATTAGTAATATTCTACATACACATGGTAAAAGTACCAGTTAGTTAACAGTTTCTGTATTTGGTGGTGTTTTTGGTTTGTTTACAGTTGTGAATTGCATTATGGGATGCTGATCTTTGCTCTGTCGAGTTTTGATGTTGGAAATTCAACTGTACAGTTTAACAAAGTAATTTTTACTGATATTTTAGTCGTTTGAAATAATAAATGTATAAAATGTAATAATATATAGAGAAATAAGGCAATTAAAAGTTGTTGTAAGAAAGATCTATGTCCCATAATGCAGTTCAAAAGCAGAAATAAACTGGGAAAAATAAAATCATGAATCACAAAGTAAGCAAAAATGCTAATTTATTGATAATTTTTACAGTGTAAAGAAGGGAAATAACCAAATTATTTTGATGGTCTATTTAAATATTAGTAGACTGTCTGCTTAATATCTGTTGATACTGCTCCTTCAACAGACATTTAACTGACTATAAGCCGACCAAAAGGCACTGAAGGCCTCTACTGGCCCATATCTATCAGCTGATAACCACTGATAATGCCCATTCAATCGAGTGGTAACATTCGAATTGCCTGGAAATGTTACTAAATGAGGGGCGAGGCAGTGGCGCAGTAGGTAGTGCTGTCGCCTCACAGCAAGAAAGTCGCTGGGTCGGTGGTTCGAACTTCGGCTCAGTTGGCATTTCTGTGTGGAGTTTGCATGTTCTCCCTGCCTTTGCGTGGGTTTGCTCCGGGTGCTCCGGTTTCCACAGTCCAAAGACATGCGGTACAGGTGAATTGGGTAGGCTAAATTGTCCGTAGTGTGTCTGTGTGTGAATGTGTGTGTGGATGTTTCCCTGAGATGGGTTGCAGCTGGAAGGGCATCCGCTGCGTAAAAACTTGCTGGATAAGTTGGCGGTTCATTCTGTTATGGCGACCCAGGGACTATACTCCCATATAAAGGGACTAAGCCGACAAGAAAATTAATGTTACTAAATGACTGCAATAAGTAAATAAAAACAATAAATAGAAGATAATTGATTATATTAATACAAATATCAATAGCAAACAAGACAATGTCTAATAAAACAATTAATTATTAAAGTTATTATTATTCTTCTTGTTCTTCCTATTATTATTAATTATTTTTGATTATTTATGATGATGATTATTATTATTTATCATTATTATTACAATTATTTTTATTTTATTATTTATTAATTATTATTAATTAATAATAATAATTAATAATAATAATAATAATATTAATAATTATTAATTATTTTATTTTATTATTTTATTTTATTTATTTTATTATATTATTATTATAAATTTTTATTATTATTTATTGTTTTATTATTATTATTATTAATATTATTATTATTATTATATTTATTATTTATTTTTTATTATTGTTATTTTTATTATTAGGGTTCATTCAAAAATAAAAACAATGCTGCATAACTGTGAAAAAAAATCACATCACAATATATTTTAGATTCTTATACAACACTATGTTACATAAATAAATTAAAATAAATAAATGAAAAGCAAAATATCCTCCAAACTAAACTGATCAAAGGTATAATGTGTCAGGCTAATTGTTCAGAATGAAATCAGCTACATATTCATTTTGATTTCATTCATGCATTCATCCATTCATTCATTTTTTTCGGCTTAGTTCCTTTATTAACCCTTCCAGCCGCAACCCAACACTGGGAAACACCCATACACTCGTGCATTCACATACATCCTGTACTAACAGTCTACTTCTAATCTAATACAAATTAGTTGGCTTGTAGATGCATGCAAACTTTAATTCAACAAACCGACCATCAAAATAGAGTGTGACCTAAAGAAGATCTAATTTAATCTTATTTACTTCATTTATACATGCACCTGCTCTTATTGTGAATGATTAATCAGTGCATATTATTCTAATGTAAACATTATAGTATTTCTTCATTCTATAATAACTTGATAATAACTTGACCAGTTTAGCTAAGAGATGCATCATATTTTAGCACGCATAAATAAAGTGCATCCCAATATGGCATTCCATATTGATTTCTAAGACAGCATGGCATCAGAATCGACCATATATTTTAATAACTGTCTTGGGCTTGTTGTGCATGATTCATCAGTGCATGTTATGCTACTGTAAAAAAGGTTGATTTTTAAATGTTTTAGTATTTTATCATACTATAATAGCATGATCTGTTTTTACTGAGAAATGCATCATATTTTAGAATGCATTATCAAAATGCATCACAAATGCCTACATATCAAATCTGAAAACAACATGACATTATGGCATTAAAACTGAATATTTGTATTTTGACTGTCTGATGATTCATCAGTGCCATGGCTCATAAAATATTTAGCTAAAATGAGCTGAAACCAAAACACATGTTTTTAAACCACTATCATTGTTGTGCGGTCACATAGTCACTTGTGGTTTTGACCAGCCTACTGGACATTTAAAGTACTGCATTGGTTTAGCATTACTTTCAGTTTTTCTGTGTAAAGAGTAACAAACATCCATATTATTTCTGTGGAGAATTTAAACATTAAACTATATGTCTAATAAATAGTCAAGGGTCATTTGATTATTATCAGTTTTATACAGCCTGATCTCACGAGAAAACGTAAGTATTTTACGTCTTGCCAGTTTAGTGGCTAATTCGTACAAATTCGTACGATTTCAGTTGTACGAATATATACGATTTTAAAAAGGAGGCGTGGCACCTAACCCCACCCCTAACCCCAACCGTCATTGGGGGATGAGCAAATCGTACTAAATTGTATGAATTAGATCGTACGAATTCATACGAATTAGCCACTAAATGAAAAAGTTACGAATTGCCGTGAGATTGTGTTGGTTTTATATCACCTGTATTTTGTTGTACAGACATTTCTTCATGGCTTACACACTATGCTGGTGGTGTAACAAATATGATAATTCTGCTAATATCTGACTCAAATTGTCTCATTTAATTGGCTGTAACAGTATTTCTGCTGCTTGCCCAAACTATTTAGCTAAAATGAGCTGAAACCATACAATTCCTATAATCATTTTGAGGACTACTTAGTTAAAATTTGCTGAAAGAACACAATTCTTGTCATTTTTTTAGGACAACTTGTTTATTTTGTTGTTGTTGGTCCCCTTGAGGAAAATGGCTCATAAATCATCAAGAATGAAGTATGTTGTAAATGTAAATATGCAGAATGTTTTCTGTAAGAGTTGGTTTAGGGCCAGGAGTCTCAAACTGCCGGCCTGTGTGTTATTTACGGCCCCCCTCTTCTTCCCTTCAGCCCGCAACTGACGTCCAAAAATATAACGAGATTTAGCTGGCCAAAACATATGTTTTTAAACCACTATTATTGTTGTACGGTCACAAAGCCACTTGTGGTTTTGACCAGCCTACTGGACATTTAAAGTACTGCATTCAGTTTAGCAATAATTTAGGTTTTTCTGTGTATTTAAGAGTAATGCACATCCATATTATTCCTGTGGCTGATTTAAACATTATAATACATCTCCAATAAATAATCAATGGTCATTTGATTATTATCAGTTTTATATCACCTGTATTTTGTTGTGCACACTATGCTGGTGGTGTAACAAATATGATTATTCTGCTAATATCTGACTCAAATTCATTCATTCATTCATTCATTTTCTTGTCGGCTTAGTCCCTTTATTAATCCGGGGTCGCCACAGCGGAATGAACCGCCAACTTATCCAGCAAGTTTTTACGCAGCGGATGCCCTTCCAGCCGCAACCCATCTCTGGGAAACATCCACACAAACATTCACACACACACACACTACGGACAATTTAGCCTACCCAATTCAGCTGTACCACATGTCTTTGGACTGTGGGGGAAACCGGAGCACCCGGAGGAAACCCACGTGAAGGCATGGAGAACATTCCAACTCCACACAGAAACGCCAACTGAGCCAAGGTTTGAACCAGCGACCCAGCGACCTTCTTACTGTGAGGCGACAGCACTACCTACTGCGCCACTGCCTCGCCCCTGACTCAAATTGTCTCATTTAATTGGCTTTAACAATATTTCTGCTGCTTGCTCAAACTTTTTAGCTAAAATGAGCTGAAAGAGCACAATTCTTGTCATTTTGTTAAGAACAACTTATTTGTTTTATGTTTAATCCACTTACATTTATAAAAGCAATTCTATTTTAGCTTAATCTATCTGTATTGGGACAATATGATGGAATTTTGTGGCATTTTTAATAGTGCATGTGCCTCAGTTTTATTTTAGAAGAAAAAACGTGTTTCATTTAGTCAGAGCTCAGTGGAACACACCATTGATCCAAATGAGCGAACGAGTTTTCAGTCATCTCTCACAGAGCGATGTGTTTTAGCCTTTCGAGAGACGCAGCCAAAATATTCATCTCATTTCATCTCTGCCACTGACCACGAAATCTAATTCGTCTGAGAAATCCCTCGGTGCATATATATTCCTCAGAAAGTGGACGCCCAGCATATATGATCTTTTAAAGGGTCAGTCTTTTGTGATCTGTCTTGGATATTTCACATTTAAAAATCAATCAAATGAAGAACACATTATTCCCTCAATGTCAGCATGCGAATTCTCATTTATTATAACCCATTTTACTTTTGCACGGGATATACTCCGCGAGATAAAATGTAGGACATTACTTGTTGTATCTGTCAGAGGGAAAGCATTTGTTTTAGATCTCGCTGTGAGTTTCACTGTTTCTGATTGGACAGAAAATCCAACAATGCAATAATAACATTCATTCATTCATTCATTCATTCATTCATTCATTCATTTTTCTTCAGCTTAGTCCCTTTATTTATCAGGGGTCACCACAGTGGAATGAACTACCAATTTAATATTGTTCAATATTTTACAAATTAAATATATTGTTTGGGGTGGCTTAGTGGTTAGCACTGTGGTCATGCAGCAAGAAGGTCGCTGGTTCAAGTCCTGGGTATGTCAGTTGGCATTTCTGTGTGTAGTTTGCATGTTCTTCCCGTGTTGGCGTGGGTTTCCTCCGGGTGCTCCGGTTTCCCCCACAGTCCAAATACATGCGCTATAGGGGAATTGGGTAAAGTAAATTGTCCGTAGTGTATTAGTGTGTGTTTAAAATAATGTATGTGGGTGTGTACAGGGTTATGGCAACCTTTGATAAGTAAGTGACTAAGTCGAAGGGGAAATAAATAAATGAATTTATTATTCGAACAATTTTTAAAATGTAATTCCAGTGAAAATGATCTGAATTTTCAGCATCATGATATACTCTTCAGAAATCATTTGTGTATGTGGTGTATTTTTAGGATTCTTTGATAAATATACCTTCATTTATAATATTAGTATATATATATATATATATATATATATATATATATATATATATATATATATATATATATATATATATATATATATATATATATATATATATATATATATATATATATATATATATATATATATACATACTACCGGTCAAAAGGAGTCAGTGCAATTTTATTTATTTATTTTTAATGTTTTAAAATAAGCTTCTCCTGCTCACCAAGGCTGCATTTATTTAATAAAAAACACAGTACACATTGTAAAACTCTAAAATGTTATTGCACTATAAAATAACATTATCATTTAATTTAATTATTTATTCTAGTGATTTTAAAGATGATTTGTCAGCTTTATAATAGTCACACGATCCTTCATAAATCACTGTTAAACTACTATTAATTATTATTATTGTTTGTATGATTATGATTATTATTAATATTATTATAATAATAGTTAATAATAATAATAGTAATAATAATATTAATATTAATAAAAATAATTTTAATAGTATTAATGGTAATAGTAATAAAAGCAATATTGGCTGGTGTAATAATTTCATATAGAAACAATACTATAAGAAAGCAGTTATTTACAATTTTATTAAATATTTATCAAAGTAACTTTCTTACATATATTAAATTTTTTTACATATATTAAATTCACAAAAAGTGAAAAAACTGACTCCAAACTTTTGACCGGTAGTGTATATATATATTTATTCATTTATATATATATAGCTCCCTTGTATATTTTTCCCAATTTTTGTTTAATAGAAAGAACATTTTTCAACACATTTCTAAACACTTATTTATAATAAATAATTTTATTTTCTTTGCCATGATGACAGTAATTTTTTTTTGTATTTTTGACTTGATATTTTTCAAGACACTAGTATTCAGCTGAAAGTGACATTTAAAGGCTTAATTTGGTTAATTAGGTTAAAGTTAGGGTGTCACAATCCTGCACTTTGTCTCCATTCCCCTAGAGGTTCCCAATTTCCCTCCTCTGCCTTAGTTCTTCCTCGTGTGTCCTTGTTTATTTAATTTCAGTCACCTGTGACTTGTTCCAGCCAGGTTATTTAAGTTGTCATTTTTTCCTCACTCTGTTTTTTTTGACAGTACCTTGTGATCTTCCCTTGCGGTCCCTTGACCTCCTGATCTATGTCTAGTAAGGGTGCTTTCGCACCTGTAGATCGATTCTTTTGTTCTGAAACAGGGTTTAAAATTGTTAGAATGTTTATTTTTGTTGTTGGTGTGGATCACTTTCACATGGCAAAGTTTCTAAATGGATTAAAATAGTTATAACTAGACCAAGCGTGACAAGGTACGTTTTAATTCTGACACCCACAGACATCGTCACCAAATATAAATCAGACAGGTAAGACTTTCTCATACATTACAGTTTTGTAAAAATCTGTCTATTGAGTCAATCAGTCTATTAAAAAAAGTTGGCTAGAATTCTGCATTATAGAAGAGGTGAACAAACTTTTGCTTATGAAGGACCAAAAATCAAGCTTAATTGAGGGGAGTCAGCCGGAGGTACCATTTAAAGCTGCAATGGTAACTTCCTTATGTATTAATATTTAAAATTAATTAGAAAATTACTTTAATCATATTAATAATTATACTTTTTATATTGGACATTTTACAATAAATCAAACAAAAACAATAAACAAACACATTTATAGCGCAATGTTGTTTAATGCTGAATAAACGAGTCAACCACCTTGTGCATTGTCCTCTATCATGTGACCATATTTACATTTTTTTAACATCTGATTCATGCACAACATTTAATTGAAACATTTCATTTCAGTTGGCTTTTTTGTGGCTAAACAAACAAACACAAACAAACACAAACAAACACACACACACACACACACACACACACACACACACAAACACACAAACACACAAACAAACAAACAAACAAACAAAAGTTTACATTAAATTATAAATGACAATCTCAGATAAAGGCATTCCCTCCAACCTTTCCATCATTCTAAATGTCTTCTCAGATTGGATGCCGGGCCATATCAAAGGTTACCCAGGGCAAACTTTGGTCCGCAGGCCCTACTTTGGGCATCTCTACATTATAGACTTAAATTATAGAGAGAAATAACATACAAAACTGTAGTCAGATCATCAAGCAGATTATGGTTGATCTTGTTGTCGAGGTGTCAGTGCAGAACTGAACAGAACAACAGGCCTAATACAAAATATTATAAGATTAAAATATAGCAATTTATCAGATGGTATTTTATATCAGATGGGTCAATTTTCCTAACGGATGAACCGTTAATAGTTCAGCATGCTTTCACTTTCATATTCATCATGAAACGCATATTTAGCAGTAGGAAAGACAGCTGTCCCACTCATAATTCTCTCTTTATATAGTCATATATATGGCTATTACATAACCATAATACACTGTGATATAGCCTGGTTCATTTTGCTTTCTTTATAAACATAATGGATGTGCATGCAGCAGTGCATATTAACCTGTGCCCTGTCACATTTGCAGTGCAAAGTTGTGTGTGTCAGTGTGTTTGTGTGAACTTTGTAACACCATTGTGTGTGACTCATCGACTTATTAACTCCACAACAAATACATCAAATAATCATTGGGAAAGTTCTTACTGTAGTATTTCTCAGATCTGCCTCCTTCATGTCTGTCACTGTGCTGTTTATCTGACACAGCCGAGGCGGAGATTGAGGCACACTCTGGCAAGCACGTGGGAACGGTGGGCGGGGAGAACTAGCATTAAAGGCACAGCATTAAAGGCACAGCATTAAAGGCACAAGCCACAAAAACAGCTGCAGTGTGTTCAGAGCAGAAAACCTCAAAATTCTTATCTGATGGGTGTTTTGAACTGAAACATTAGACACGTTCTGGAGATACAAAATACTTATCTTAAATCTTGAAAAGGGGGTAAAATAGATGCCCTTTATTGTAGCAAAATAAAACAAATAAGACATAAAAATATTATAGGAAACACTGTGAAAAATTCCTTGCTCAGTTAAACATCATTGGGCAAATATTTGAAAATAAACAAAAGGAAGGCTAATAATTGTGACTGCAGAACATACAGTTGAAACCAGAAGTTTACATACCCTCTAAAAAAAGAAACAACCATTAAAAAAAAAATGTCTGATGGTAAATAATACTAAACGAGCGAATCTGCTCGATTGTGCAGATTCGCACTCTATAACATCAGAAAGATCCGACCCTTCTTATCTGAACATGCAGCTCAACTCCTTGTTCAAGCTCTTGTTCTCTCCAAACTGGATTACTGCAACTCTCTACTAGCTGGGCTTCCAGCTAACTCTATCAAGCCTCTTCAACTGCTCCAGAATGCAGCAGCACGAGTTGTCTTCAATGAACCTAAACGAGCACATGTCACTCCGCTGCTAGTCCGTTTGCACTGGCTGCCAGTTGCTGCTCGCATCAAATTCAAAGCTCTGATGTTTGCCTACAAAGTGACTTCTGGCCTTGCTCCTTCTTATCTGCTCTCACTTCTGCAGATCTATGTGCCCTCCAGAAACTTGCGTTCTGTGAATGAACGTCGCCTCGTGGTTCCATCCCAAAGAGGGAAGAAATCACTTTCGCGAACGCTCATGCTCAATCTGCCCAGTTGGTGGAATGAACTCCCTAACTGCATCAGAACAGCAGAGTCACTCGCTGTCTTCAAGAAACGACTAAAAACTCAACTATTTAGTCTCCACTACACTTCCTAATCTGCAATTGCCTCTCTGAATATCACACTAACTGTACCCAAAAAAAAAAAATATATATATATATATATACTAATACTACTAACACTTCCCTTCTTAGACTTTACAGACCTGAAACTTGCCTATAGCACTTATTCATTGTTGCTCTTAGTTGTGTAAATTGCTTCCTTGTCCTCATTTGTAAGTCGCTTTGGATAAAAGCGTCTGCTAAATGACTAAATGTAAATGTAAACGTTTACTATTTTAGATTTGTTAGGATTACCTAAATGATTTACATTTGCTAAATGCCAGAATAATGAGAGAATTCTTTTTGGAGAATTTTTTTAATTAATTTCTAGACAGTCAAAAGTTTACTTTCATTTCCTTGGTATTTTTTTAACTTTGCTTTTAAACTGTATAACTTTGGTCAAATGTTTTGGGTCTCCTTCCACAATCTTCTCACAATAGTTTGCAGGAATTTTGGCCCATTCCTCCTGAGAGAATTGGTGTAATTGAGTCAGATTTGTTGGCTGTCTTGCTCACACAAGCTTTTTTAACTCTTGCCACAAATTTTCTACAGGATTGAGATCAGGACTTTGTGATGGCCACTCCAAAACATTCACTCTGTTGTCCTTAAAGCACATTTTAACTAATTTGGCAGGATGCTTAGGCTCATGGTCTGTTTGGAAGACCCATTTCTGGCCAAGTTTTAATTTCCTGGCTGATGTCTTGAGATGTTGCTTCAGTATTTCTACATAATGTTCTTTCTTCATGATGCCATCTATGCTGTGAAGTGGACCAGTCCCTCCTGCAGCAAAACAGCCCCACAACATGATGCTGCCGCCCCCATACTTCACAGTTGGGATGGTGTTCCTAGGCTTGTAAGCTTTCCCTTTTGTCCTCCAAAAGTAACACTGGTCATTATGGCCAAACAGTTCAATCTTAGCTCCATCAGACCACAGGACATGTCTCTAAACATTACTCTTTTTCCCAGTGTAAATTAGCAAATTGTAATCTGACTTTGTTGTTAATTCTGGCTTGTTGATTTTTCCATGTCGTCACACAAGGAAGCAGTGTCCGTACCTTCACACCGAAAGCGGCGAGAGCGTCCAAGGTCGCTCTGGCCGCCCTGGCGACAACGCTCTCTGCCTTCAGCTCCGGCAGCGAGAGCGTCAAAACTCGCTACATTAATCTCATATTTAAAGGAGCCAATGCAGCATATCAGTTACATTCCTGCATAAAACATGTTTCTAGCGTGAAAATGTTGCGCACTTCTTATCCAATTCATACAACAATGGAAGATCATGTTGCGTGCATTGTGGCTTTGCTCTATTTATCCAATATGTGTCCATATGTCTGAAATATCCTGAAGCAGCTATACTGTTTTGTACTGTCACATCGCGTGAGATTCCCGCTTTTTTAAGATAAATTTATATAACATTAATGAACATCAGTAACTCGCCAGTAACTTATTTAATGTATGTTCCTGTAGGAAAAAATTGTAAATAATTGGATATTGGATCCGGCGACCGCAATAATCAAACCCTTGGGAACAACTGTGGTCGGAACCAAAGTTCACAGGTCTGTGTTCTCTGAACTGCTATCAAGCGATGGACGTCTTCATTCTGATTGCTTGCCGCCGAACCGCGTCATAGCTCATTACCATAAAGTTGACTTCATTTCAACTCTCCTCAACGCTCACGCCGGCAAAGACGCGCCGCGCTGCTCCTCGCCGCCTATCGCCGCCGGCTCTCATTGAAAATGAATGACTTCCGGCTACTTTGACGCTGTCGCCGCTTTCGGTGTGAACGTACGGTGTGTTTGAGGTTTTCCTTAAATACTATTCTACAGTTGTGCCTCCAATTAACTCAAATTTAGCCAATCAGAAACTTCCAAAACCTCGACATCATCATCTGAGCTTTTTCAGAGGCAGAATAATCTTATTGTATGTAAACTAGACTTTTTAAGAAAAGTTATAACAATTTCTCAAACAACATCTCTCTGATTATTCTGCTATTAAGCAGAACAGATACAAATGTGATCATCCTAACTTACCTAAAAGAGAAAAGGTTTAGTCACATTAACATCTGACTTTTCTTTAAATGGTTATGTGCTTTTTTTATACAGTGTATGTAAACTTCTGCTTTCAGCTGTAGATATTTATAAATTGTATAGTTTGGTGGTTATAAAATCGATTTGAGCAGGCAGGCCTTTCAAACACCTAAATATATAGCGGTCAGTGCTCAGTTTAGTGTTTTCCTGACACTAAAAGATAGTCTGGACATGAGCGACCCTCCACAAGCCCATCAGAAAGCTTTGATCAATACTCCGCTGACCATACTCTTCTTCAGGCTATTAACCAGCCAGATTTAAGCTCTTTGGCTCTTCTTCTAGACGTCTATACGTGCGTTTATTGACCTCTGACGTCTCTGAAGACTCACTTTTATCGCTCACGGTTCGCTGAACTGTGAAGCTCTCACACTAAAGCTGAACTAATCATCATTATATTTAAACACTTGAGCGACATAAAAGTGCGGGACGGCCTGAACACGAGAGATTGAAAGAGGAGGAAGAAGTTTATGGATTATCTACTGTTACACCAGGAATCGGGGTCAGCGGCGTAAGCTCATCTCTGAGGTCTAAATCTGGCCGTAGTCTGGCAGGAGTTGTGTTTGGGTATCGATCGTCTGGAAGTGTATTTAAATAAACATGAGCGCTCCTTCTGTGCCGGTCACCGCAGGCTTTTACAGCGCTATATGGCCAGCGGAGTACTGTATGAGAGAAATGTGATATGCTGGCTCTTGGTTTGAAGTGTGTGTGTGTGTGCGCGCGCACGCGTATGAGAGTGTGTATTACTTGTATTCCTTACATTTTGGGGACTAAATGTGGGGACCATGTAAGTATAGCAATGCCAGTAAATTTTGACCTTGTGGGGACATTTATATAACACACACACACTAGGGATGGGAAGATTCATCGATATGTATGCGAGATGCATCGGTTTTTGCGAGATACAGCTTATGTTTTTAATATAGAATGTATTTTTTATTTATTAACAAGTGCTGTCAACCTGTTTTTGGCGCATAATTTAATCGACCTACATAAAGTACGCCTTAGCAACGGATTTGCGGATGTGTACACTTACACTACAACTCAATGTATCAGGTGTGCGGATGAAGCTAGTGGAGCGCCCTCAGAAAGCGCGAGAAGCAAAACAAACATT
>NC_141038.1:3540000-3542500 GCF_052040795.2 Danio rerio | reverse complement strand
AATGTAGAGTAATACCAGTAGTGTTTGACCTTGTAGGGGTTGTTGTTGTTGTTGTTGGTCTCCATGAGAAAAACTGCTTATAAATCATCCAGAATGAAGTATTTTGTAAATGTAAATAAATGTTTTCTTTTAGAGTTAGTTTAGGGGTAGGATTGGGGGAAGAGGACAGTATGTACAGTTTGTAGCGTATAAAAATCCATGGAAAGACCCCATAAAACATGAAAACCAACTGTGTGTGTGTGTGTGTGTGTGTGTGTGTGTGTGTTCATTTGTTTTCGTGTGTGTGTGTGTGCATGTATGAAATGTGTAATTTGTATTCCTTATGTTGTGAGGACCAAATGTCCCCACAAGTATAGCAATACCAGAAATGTTGACCTTGCAGGGACAATTTTTATATATAAGTATTAAGAATTTTAAGTGTGTGTGTGAGTGAGTTTTCATTTATTCTTTTGTTCATTTGTATGCATGTATATATGTATGTATGTGTGTGTGTGTGCATGTAAGTGTGAAACTTGAATTTCGTACATTTTGGGACCAAATATGGGTACCCCTAAGTATAGCATATTAGCTATACCAGTAATGTTTAACTTTGTGGGAACATTTTTCTATATAAGTATTAAGTATTTTAATATTGTTTCCTGTGAGGGTTGGGTTTAAGGGTAGGGTTGTGAAAGAAGTGACAGAGAGACTGGTATTCATCACATTATGGGGACCA
This sequence comes from Danio rerio, assembly GCF_052040795.2. NCBI lineage: Eukaryota > Metazoa > Chordata > Actinopteri > Cypriniformes > Danionidae > Danio > Danio rerio. Next base: position 3,541,785 of record NC_141038.1, on the reverse strand, counting down.
AATGTAGAGTAATACCAGTAGTGTTTGACCTTGTAGGGATTGTTGTTGTTGTTGGTCTCCATGAGGAAAACGGCTCATAAATCATCCAGAATGAAGGATTTTGTAAATGTAAACAAATGTTTTCTTTTAGAGTTAGTTTAGGGGTAGGATTGGGGAAGAGGACAGTATGTAAAGTTTGTACAGTATAAAAAACTATGGGACCCCATAAAACATGAAAACCAACTGTCTGTCTGTCTGTCTGTCTGCCTGTGTGTGTGTGTGTGTGTGTGTGTGTGTGTGTGTGTGTGTGTGTGTGTGTGTGTGTGTGTGTGTGTGTGTAACTTGTTACTTATGTTGTTGGGATCAAATGTTTCCAAAGGTATAGCAATACCAGTAAATTAATTTTGACCTTGTGGGGACATTTTGCTATATATAAGTATTCATTAATTATTAAGTCTTTTAATATTGTTTCCTGTGAGAGTTGGGTTTAGGTGCCGGTAAATAAATTATACAGTTTGTACACTATTAAAATAATTACTTCCCTATAAATATAGCTGTATGTATATTCACATATTCATCTTATCATGGACACCACATGTATAGCCACACCGGTATTTGTGACCTTAGGGATTTTTGGTGCTGCTGGTCTCTATGTTGAAAACAGCTCCTAAATCATCCAGGATTTATTCTGTAAATGTAAAAATGCAGATTGTTACCTGTGAGGGTTGAGTTTATGGCCTGGGAGAAGAGGAGATAATATACTGTACAGTATAAAAACCTATGGGAAGAGCCAATCAAACATGAAAACTCAACATGTGTGTGTGTTTCAGGGATAACACGGGCTGAGATATCGTAAATGAGCTGTGCTGGCACTATTTGTTGGGCTCCATTAAGCACAAGTCATTATAAGTGTGTGCAGTTATTTATAGATAAAAGAGTCGATATGTGCTGTTATGTTCTGATGTTCCTCTCTGTCTTTCTGCTTCTCTTCTGCAGACAGCACGGCTCTGGACACGGAGGTCTTCTTCTGCTTTCTTATATAATTTTCCACCAGTTTCTGTGTTTGTTGGTCTCTGTCTGATCAAATGTGTGCTGCATGTTTGTTTTCTTGTTCTCTGTTTATTTGCTTTGTGTTGATGTTAATGAGAAGTAATGGTAGACAGGTAAACGTGTAACTGGCCAGAGAGGGATGGATGGATGGAAAAATGAACAAATAGATGGACGGATGGATGGATGGACAGACTAATAGACAGATGCATGGATGGATGGAGGGATAGATGAAGGGATGGACGGACAAAAAGCCGGACCGAAAGATAGATTGATGGATGCACTGATGGATGGAAGGAAAGATGGATAGATAGATAGATAGATAGATAGATAGATAGATAGATAGATAGATAGATAGATAGATAGATAGATAGATAGATGGACAGACGGATGGACAGACGGATGGACAGACGGATGGACAGACAGATGAAGGGATGGACGGACAAAAGGCCAAACGGATGGATGGATGGATGGATGGATGGATAAATAGATAGATAGATAGATAGATAGATAGATAGATAGATAGATAGATAGATAGATAGATAGATAGATAGATAGATAGATAGATAGATAGATAGATAGATAGATAGATAGATGGACAGACGGATGGACAGACGGATGGACAGATAGATGAAGGGATGGACAGATAAAAAGCCGAATGGATGGATGGATGGATGGATGGATGGATGGATGGACAGATGGACAGACTGACGGATGGACTAATAGATAGATAGATGCATAGATGGATAGACAGAAAAA
>NC_141038.1:3517500-3537500 GCF_052040795.2 Danio rerio | reverse complement strand
TGTGTATGTGTGTTTTTGTGCGTGCATGTGGACATGTGCCTGCTTGTCTTTGTGTGTGTGCTTGCGCGGGTGTGTCTTTGTAAATGTGTGTGTGTGTGTGTGTGGTTGTGTGCTTGAGTCTGGTTATGTGTGTGCATGAATGTGTGTGTGTGTGTGTGTAGGAGTGAGTGTAAGTCTGTGTGCGTGGATGTGTGTATGCTTGCGTGTCTGTGTTCGTGTGTCTGTGTGTGTGCTCACACGGGTGTGTTTTTGTATATGTGTGCGCGCATGGGTGTGTGCTTGAGTTTGGTTTTGTGTGTACATGAATGTGTGTATATATGTGTGTGTGTGTGTTTGCATGCATGCATTCTTATGCCTGCATGTCTGTGTGTTTGCATCTGTGTGCTTGTATGCATGTCAGTGAGTGTGTATGCCTGTGCATATCTGTGTGTGTGTGCATGCATATGGGTGTGTGTGTGTGTGTGTGTGTGCATGTGTATAGGTATGTGTGTGTGGTCTCAGACTGTGTAGCCATAGGGTCTTCTGGTCTTCCATTTATCACTGACACACACACAAACGCGCGCACACACACACAAACAGTAGCTGATAATGTTGGTCTCTGATAGTCCGCAGGCAGAAGAGCAGGAATGTGTGTGGAATGTCATGTGTGTGTGTTTTCTGGGGACCAGATCTGGTGTTAATTGTTTGCAGTGGTATGTCTTCAGGTTAATGAAAGTAGTGGGGATGAATTTAATATTTGGTAATGAGCTTTCAGATATAAATAAATAAGCCGCCACTGATGGCATTTATACTTATTAAAGGTCTTGTTCTCGTTATGCGCTGATGATGTCACTGTCTTCCTAACAAAGACAGAGACTGTTTTGGGGCTCTGTGTGAATCAAAACACCTGTGTGTGTTTATAGCCACTTAATGAGAATTTCCTAGCCTGATCTACACTTGTAGATTGTATATTTGTTGATTTATAATCCAACCGAACTGCTTCTTGTGTGTTGAGCACTGTATACTAGGCTTGGGCAGTATCCAAATTTGGATTTGAACCGTCAAACCTCCTCCCTATTTTAACCCGGTATCCGGTATTACCGTGCATAAAAAAAAAAAAAAATTATGACGTAAGACTCAGACAGCGTCAAACTGTTGGTTTGTGCCTAAACCATTCAGAAACTGAATACCGTATATGCGAGCTTAGGTTTGCGGTCACCTGTTTGTCTTGTTCATATTAGAAATCTGCACAGGACGCTCTCATTCACACACACAAACGCGCACACATGCACGCACACATACAGAGAGAGACAGCACAACGTTACCTACTGCACCACGCGCTCTCTCTCTCTCTTATTCACACACACACACACACACACACACACACACACACACACACACACACATAGAGAGAGCACCAAGCGACACACAGCATCACACTCTCTCATACACACACACACACACAGAGAGAGAGCACCAAGTGACACAAAGCATTACGCTCTCTCTCATTCACACACACACACACACAGAGAGAGAGAGCACCAAGCGACACACAGCATCACACTCTCTCATTCACACACACACACACACACACACACACACACACACACACACACACACACACACACACACACACACACAGAGAGAGCACCAAGTGACACACAGCATTACGCTCTCTCTCATTCACACACACACACACTTTGCTCCTGAAAGCAAAGAAGGTCAGGCTGCTCCAGGATTGGCCAACCCAGTCACCAGACATGAACATTATTGAGCATGTCTGGGGTAAGATTGAGGAGGCATTGAAGATAAACACAAAGAGTCTTGATGAACTCTGGGAGTCCTGCAGGAACGCTTTCTCTGCCATTCCAGATGACTTTATTAATCAGTGATTTGAGTCATGTCAGAGATGTATGGATGCAGTCCTCCAAGCTCATGATGGAGCCACACACAATATTCATTCATGACTTTATATTCTATACTGGACATTATTTCTGTTCAGTGATGAGATTTTTGTCTAAGCAAAGTCAGACCTTACTGTCCTAATGAAATCATTCAAAATCAAGGCATGATCGAATTTTATTGTGGTAAAATAAGCGTAATTTAGAGGCCTTTCCCTTTCATATAAGCCACTTCTGATACCAAATGATCAACTAGAAGTCAAGTTATTACTTGTTGTTTGTAAAACTTGGATAAGCGACAAGACTTTTGTCAGGTAGTGTAGACAATGGGATTAAATATTTCAATTTTACCTTCATTTTCAGCTTTAACACGCACCAATACATACTGTAAATACTGTACTGTACATAGAAAAATGCTACTGTGTACATTAGATTGAGATTTTTAGGTAAGCAGCACATGCACAAGAGCAATGCAAAAGTAAATATACAGTAAAGAGTCTTAGCAAGTGTGATAGGAAGATGTGCGAATAAGGGGATATGAAAACTGAAAGCATTACTTATGTAAACATGTGTGTATCATGTATGAAAATTAAATATTTATTCTGCATCAAGTGCTTCTGATGAAATTATTAATGAAGAAGATGATCAAATGCGAATTAAAAGTGTACTAGTAATGCATTGCATTGTGGGATAGTGCAACCACTGTAGTACCCCATGCATTCATGGATGTGGGAGACATGAGCAGTTATGATGGACCATCCCCTCGTCCCATCCCATGTTATTTTCCGGTGCTGTAAATCACCCGGCTGCTTTTTAGCCGGGTAATGTTTCATAGCGTAGAGCATGATTATGGTATTAATAGACTCTAAATCTGCCTCCATCCCCAGGGTTGGCAGTATACTTTACGGCATTGACAGCATGCCAGATTTACGTCGCAAGAGGACCATGCCTATTGTCCGAGACCTGGTGAGTAATCACACCCGGCACGGTTATGTTTGACTGATGGAGCTTTAGAAGACTGTATTAGCCAATCACACACGCATTCGCTCACTAGTCCAAATTTACAGTCCAGGGCACATGCAAGATGGAGGCGCACACGTGTTTATGTTTTGATGCTATTTTGAGGCTTTTACGCTCCACCAGAGTAAAAGTAGGTCACTCTCCTGGTGTTCTCCACAATAGTGCAGCTCATCTGTCTTGTCTTTAAATGCGCAGCGCACTCATATATTAATAATGCGCCGCTGTTTAATTCATGAGATTCTAGACGGCCACTGATTGATCCGCAGCTCATCTCTGTAGTAGAATGTCCAATGTTTCTATTCACATTTGTTAACATTTCTTTTTGTTTTTCTTGTTTATTTTTGAACTCTTGTAAAGTCTATCTACGTGTCTTTGTCTTCATTTCTTCTTGAGTTTCTTAATGATGAGTTCTGTGATTCTGAAGGACAAATGTTGATGCTCTATCTGTCCATATTTTGCATGAAATTAAAAACCAACCCTGTTTTGGTAAGTACGGGCCATCGTTCAGTTTGTTATTTTGTTTTTTTTTGGTTTTTGGCGTGTCCTGTGGTCCATTCCCACTTGGGCCCATATTTGTGTATGGGCGATATTTTTCAGTGAGTTGTCAGATTTCTCTCTCCCCCAAAAAATCTTGTTTAAAAGTCACTCAATCCATGCACTGGAAAACTGAAATGTTGACAACTCTACCCAAAAATATATCCGAGGACTTCATTGACTTCTGATTTAATGTGTGCCTTTTTAAATCCATGTAAAAGTGACGTGCGCCAGTGAGCCTTTTACAGCGTGGATGAAGTCAGTGCTGTACCGGGTCTGATCTGGTCTATCCCATCATGCCTCTGTCCTCTGTTTTTGTCCCCTTGTTGGCTGTGTGATTGCTTCAGGGCAACGACAGTCGGTCACGTGACAATTCAGACATGCTAAAATCGAAACTCAAGCCCACAATTCCATTGCCTGCAGCAATTCTCAGCAATGGACCTTATGCACGGGGACTTTTTAAGGTTTGAATAAGCCCACCCGGGCGCTTCCGGTGAACTGTCGTACTATTATAAACTCACCACGTTTAAGATCTAGTTTGTTAAAAATCGGTGATCTAGACCACATGTATCAAATACAGTTCCTGGAGGGCCACAGCTCTGCACATTTACTTCCAATTCTAATTAAGTACTAAAAATAATCCATTACCAATGTATTTGAATGATTATTATTAATAAAAAATATTTTTAGATATAACTATAATATCTTGGCGTTTTGTTCATAAGTGAGGGAAGGATTGAACTTGAGATTGACGGGCGGATTGGTGCAGCCGCACCGATGTATCGGTCTGTTGTGGTGAAGAAGGAGCTGAGCCGAAAGGCAAAGCTCTCAATTTATCAGTCAATCTACATTCCTACTCTCACCTATGGTCATGACCAAAAGGACAAGATCTTGGATACAATCGGCCGAAATAAGTTTCCTTCGCATGGTGGCAGGGCGCACCTTTATGTTGCGTTCACATCAGATGCGGGAGAAGCGTCAACCGCAAGTGATTTACATATTAAGTCAATGCAAAGATACGAATAGACAACCTGTGGCAGGAATGGCGCAGCGCGAACTAAGCGTTTTAAGCATTTAACGCGCTTAACGTGGAAGTCGCGCAAATCGCTTGAGTTTGACAATCTGAACTTCAGCGCAGTTCTTTACAAAGCTCTGTATAAATACCACAAAACAACTTAAATGTGTCAGTTTGCTCAGTAGCTCGTCCTGTACAGTGTCGTATTTCGGATGCGGAGCGGACTGAGTTTGAGTTTGTCGAAGGATGGTTCCAGAAACAAGGTTTAAAAAAAGCTATGTAAAATCGTGGTAAAACTATGCAGCCGTGATGCACTTTTCTCTTCTCGTTTGCTTTTGAAAACACTATCGGTTGGGTTTAGGGTATTTGAAGTCAAAATAATTTACCGTGATTTTTATTTTTTTTTTTCCCTTTTTCAAATATTTCCCAAATGATGTTTAACAGAGCAAGGAAATTTTCACAGTATTTGCTATAATATTTTTTTCTTCTGGAAAAATTGTTTATTTCGCCTAGAATAAAAACAGTTAAACATTTTTTAAAAACCATTTTAAGGTCAATATTCCAAAACGAAGATACCATAGTTGGGTGAAATCTGTCTATTTATTGTAAGCTTGAATCATTCTGATTGGATTATTGTTAATTACGGATGAGAGGCCAGCCGCCATCGATCATATTATGTGTTCCTCTCGAAATTAGTAATAATGAGTTATTAAACCTTTAGAAATGTGTTGAAAAATTCTTCTTTCCGTTAAATAGAAATTGATGAAAAAAATAATCAGGAAGGCTAATAATTCTGACTTCACGGTATGCATGGCAAGCCTCACTCGAAGCAGACACGTATTAGTAGGATGTATAATTATCACATAAGAGAAAACATAACCCCAATATAAGTATTTGAGATTTGCAGAAATGTAGACCGCGCCCTCTAGTGGAAGCTTCAGTAAACAACGCAAAAAAACACAGCCCTGTGAGACTGGATTGATATTAGCGCTACTGTCAAAGAATTTCCTTATGTAACTGGAAACAGTCCTTTCACCGGAAGTTTATCGGTGGCTAAAGAAAACACTTCCGTGCATATAGCCCATTCAAGTGCATGTTGAGACTTACATCAACACCTGGCGTTCATGTATAGGCCAAATCTACCCTGTTTTCCTATTTGCACCCCTGCTTAAAGGGGCCACTCGCAGCCCGCTTGGTCTTTACCACCATCAGGTTGAGGGTCCGATGGTAAAGACGAGTCCAGTACGGTCCGCTGTCTGTGCCTGCCGAACTAAATATGGCTAATCGTGGCTTTTTTGACTTTTGACCGGCTCTGTAGTGTCCCATTTCCCCGTCATTGACTTTCTTTCTCTGGTTTTCTCTGTCCTGAACTCTTTTGGATGGTGTTGTTTCTTTTGAGCTGGCTTTGACACATGCCGTCTGCTCTTGTCTGTTTGTAGCAGTAATGGCAGCAGTACTCGCAGGCAGTAGGAGTATGTCAGGGTTTCTTTAGCGAACAATTGCACAGCAAATGCATGAGTGAACTGTAAAAAAAAAAAAAAAAAAAAAGTAAAAGAAATCTACTGCATGTCAGAGGCAAGTTATTTAAGGATTGAGCCTCACCTCTGCAGCTTTCACTCTGCTCTTTATAGACAGACAGTCGATCTGATTTTCTGCATGACGGCAGGTATGATGTAGAGACTGTAAATGACAGCTCGCCTTCGCTACATGTCTAATTTCGTGTTCTGTCTGCTTCTCCCCCCGCATCTGGACGCTCTAGGCTTTGGTAAGTCTCCTGCATTTTTAATGAGTGCCTCAAGTCTGAATCCACTGTTACCTTCAGCATAGATGTGTCTGTATCTTTAGAGAGTATGCCACAATCCTGTGTGTGTGTGTGTGTGTGTGTGTGTGTGTTTGTGTGTGTGTGTGTGTGTTTGAGAGTGTGTGTGTTTGAGAGTGTGTGTGTGTGTGTGTGTTTGAGAGTGTGAGTGTGTGTGTTTGAGAGAGTGTGTGTTTGAGAGATTGTGTGTTTGAGAGTGTGTGTGTGTGGTTAGATGGTTGGTTGTCAGAATAAAAATATGACATTATTATAGTCGCTAAATATGCTTAAAGTTGACATATATTTGTTCTAGCTGGTTAGACATGATGTCATGGTGCTGTTAAAGCTTGTTTGTAACTAATTTCATTAGGAAAAGCGGTTTAAGATGCTTCTTGAGCAGTCTTAGAGTAAAAAAAAAATCCTCTTTTAATGTACATGTAGATTACGCTTAGTGTTAGATGTCCATCCATCCATCCATCCATCCATCCATCCAATGGCCATATCAATCCATCCATTCATCCATCCATCCGTTTGTCCATCCATCCATCCATCCATCCGTCCATTTATTCAATGGCCATTTCAATTAATCTGTTCGTTCGTCCATCCATCCACCCATCCATCCATCCAATGGCCATTTTAATCCATCCATGCGTTTGTCCATACATCCATCCATCCATCCATCCGTCCATTCATTTAATGGCCATTTTAATCCATCCGTTCGTCCGTCCATCCATCCAACAGCCATTTTAATCCATCCGTCTGTCCATTTATCCATCCATCCAATGACCATTTCAATCCATCCATCCATCTGTCTGTCCATTTATCCATCCATCCAATAGCCATTTCAATCCATCCATCTATCCATCCATCCAATGGCCATTTTAATCCATCCGTTCGTCCGTCCATCCATCCAACAGCCATTTTAATCCATCCGTCTGTCCATTTATCCATCCATCCAATGACCATTTCAATCCATCCATCCATCTGTCTGTCCATTTATCCATCCATCCAATAGCCATTTCAATCCATCCATCTATCCATCCATCCAATGGCCATTTCAATTCATCCGTTCGTTCTTCCGTCCATCTATCCATCCAATGGCCATTTCAATCCATCCATCCGTTTGTCCATTCATTCAATGGCCATTTCAATCCATCCATTTGTCCGTGCATCCATCCATCCATCCATCCATCCGTCCATTCATTTAATGGCCATTTCATTCCATCCGTTCGTCCGTCCATCCATCCATCCATCCATCTATCCATCCATCTGTCTGTCCATTTATCCATCCATCCAATGGCCATTTCAATCCATCTATCCATCCATCCAATGGCCATTTCAATTCATCCGTTCGTTCTTCCGTCCATCTGTTTGTCCGTACATCCATCCATACATTCATCCATTCATTCAATGGCCATTTCAATCCATCCATCCATTTGTTCGTGCATCCATTCATTTAATGGCCATTTCATTCCATCCGTTCGTCCGTCCATCCATCCATCCATCCATCCATCCAATGGTCATTTCAATCCATCCGTCCATTTATCCATCCATCCAATGGCCATTTCAATCCATCCATTCGTCTGTCTGTCCATTTATCCATCCATCCAATGGCCATTTCACTCTATCTATTCCTCCATCCATCCATCCATCCACCCAATGGCCATTTCAATCCAATCGTCAGTTCATTCATTCATCCATTTAATGGCCAATAGCCATCCATCCATTCATCCATCCATCCGTCCGACCATTCGTTCATCCAATGACCATTTCAATCCGTCCGTCCGTCCGTCCATCCATCCATCCATCCGTCCAATGACCCTTTCAATTCATCGATCAATCCATTCGTTCGTTCGTCTATCCATCCATCCATCCAATGGCATATCCATCCATCCATCCATCCATCCATCCATCCATCCATCCATCCATCCATCCATCCATCCATCCATCCATCCATCCATCCATCCATCCATCCAATGGCATTTCAATCTAACCATCCATTCGTCCAATTTATAATATTACTAATGAACTATTGTACTAATTGTACACAATCTTATGGTCCACAGGCACATATTTAGGAATACTTAAAAATACATTGTGTTGAAAATTTACTAAATATCTTCCTCTTAATAAAACTTAATTGAGTAATATGCATGGCTAAGAACTTAATTTTTACATTTTTAAAGTATATATCAATAAAAATCATTTATTTCTTTATTTTATTTTATTATATCTTTAATTATTCATTTATTCCCACATTTCCCCAAACAAAAATACAGATACTTTTTAAGGCAGCATCATATGTATAATTTTTCTGAGAAGTCATGACAGAATGTGCCGGCTCTTTCAACTACTAGTGAAAACGTTTCAGCCTCATGTGAGAGGAGATGGCAGCTCTGAAATGAATGCAGCCTTTTAAGAAACCTTATTTTGAACAAAGTCTAAGACAGCATTGCATGTATTCTTTCAAAGAGAATTAAATCGCAGGAATACATAGAAGCAAGCACGTATAGAAACTGTTGAAATATTGTTTTATGAACACTAGACTATTTTTAGCACAATGTTACACCTGCAAAAATGCTTTTCTTAACTAGAATATCTACTAAATATCTACTAAAATATCTATAAATTCTTAAATCAAGAAGCATTTTGTGGACAAGCAAAACATATTGTCGTGTTTCTAAAATTGAAATATCAAAGTCAGTTTTTTTCTTTAAACAAGCTAAATAATCTGCCAACAGCGTAATCAAGATAAACTCATTTCAAATGGAAAACCAGATTATTTTTCTTACCACATTGGCAGATTATTTTACCCATTTTATGGAGAAAGTCTCAATTTTGACTCATTATTTCCAAAAACAAGGCAATATTTTTTTTGCTTGTCTTTATTTAAGAATTTGGAGATATTTGGACCATTTTCAGCATTTTTTTTGCAGTGTGTATGATTTTTCTTTGCACTCGTCAATTGTACATGAAGGCAAAAGGCTCTCAGTCTGTCTGTTATTTAGAAAGCAGTTGTCATCTACGGAAATATTTTAAAATCAGAATCCACCTAATGAAATGAGAGCATATTGCACAGAGCAGAATATCAGCTCCAGATCATCAATTCCACCTAAATTGAAAAGATTTCTGTAGGCTAACAGGTGAATATCTGCTTTTTCCAGCATGACTAATCAAGTTTTATCTTCAGCATTCAGCCTAACATAACAGCTTTTCAGCCTAGCGTTTGAATGTTCTCTGGAGCGTTGTCTTTTGTATTTCTCCCCCGTTTTCACTCATATTTCCCATCATTCTTTCAGACATTGGCTGCTCGAAAGGCAGGCATTGCGTTTGGGCTGGTGAACAGATCGACTCTGAACAACGAGGAGCTGGTGAGTGTTAAACCGACACACACACACACGTTTTCACCATATAGTCCAGCATATAAATCACTCTGTAAGCAGCTAGTCGCAGTCTAATGAGGAGCGATCATGCGGGACTAATGTAACGCTCATGCATAAAACCACAGCTAATACACACATATGCAAACACGCGCGCACGCACGCACACCCAGAGGCAAGAAGAAAGGAACCAGATTAAAAATGACTATTTATAATCTCTAATGATATTCCTGACGATAACCGGGATGTGAAATGAGTGAAGGGTGATGTACAGGCGCAAAATTAATGATGGCAGGAAGATCAAGACGCATATTCAATGAAACATTGACTTGCCTGCTAAAGGCTATCAATTTCAGTATATATTCATTCATTCAATCATTTTCCTTTGGGTCAGTCCCTTATTTGTCACAACGAAGTGAACCACCAACTAGAGGTCGGGACCTGGCCAGATTTCTGCGGCGCGGGAATAAATTTCCGAATAAATCGCGGGAGCGGTCGGTAACGGGTTTAATTTGGGACGGGAGCGAGCTGTCTAGCAATATCGCTCCCGACTCCTGAGCTAGCACGCGTATGTATGTGTGTAAATGAAATAGCGCGATGCTGTGTGTGTGTGTGTGTGTGTGTGTGTGTGTGTGTGTGTGTGTGTGCACGAATAAGAGAGAGAGCTTTGCCTGTGTGTGTGCTTGGTGCTTATGTGTGTGTTAGTGCGCGTGCGAATGACGGAGCGCTTTGTCTGTGTGTGTGCTTGGTGCTGTGTGTGTGTGTTTATACAGACAGCTTGTTATAGACTGTCTGGACTGTATAGTTGGGTGATTCTTGGTTTTGTTCTCTCCCCCGCTCTTTAACGGGATCGGGTGCGGCAGGTTGAAAACCCGGGTGGGGCGGGCAGCGGGACAACAAATGCTTAATATAAGCAGGAGCGGTCGAGTTCGGGCTAAAACCTGGCGGGTGCGGGATTCAAAATTTAGTCCCGCGCAGATCTCTAATTCCAACTTGTGTTTTACGCAGGGGATGCCCTTCTAGCTACAACCCAGTACTGGGAAACACCCATACACACTCATTCACACACACTCACACACTAAGGCCAATTTAGTTTACCCAATTCCTCTATAGTGCATGTGTTTGGACTGTGGGGGAAACCGGAGCACTCTGAGGAAACCCACGCCAACACAAGGAGAACAGGCAATTTCAGCGAATCAACAAGACGAGGCAACACACACAACAAGTGATAAATATACAAAGAAACTGTTAGTGCTCAGAGAACTAAGAACTAGATTTAGGAGGTGGGAGTTTTTTTTTTTTTTTTTTAAAGAGAGAAAATAGTTTCTACAGGTGGTTGTCAAGCCCACTCACCTGTGTGAGGCACATATCTTAAATGCACAATGTATTTTCTGTTTTTTTTTTTTTTTAGAGAGAGATATATGGATTATTAGAAAGTGTCTGCTGGAAATGTGCTAATACAAGTGTAGGTAAAAACGTCAGGGAGATGAAAGAGTGCGTTTTCTACAGGTGGTTTGTTAAGACCACTCACCACTGTGAGGCACACTGACAATTGCATATTCATTCATTCATTCATTCATTTTCTTTTGGCTTGGTCATTTTATTAATCAGGGGTCGCCACAGGGGAATGAACTGCCAACGTATCCAGCATATGTTTTACATAGCAGATGCCGTTCCAGCTGCAACCCAGCACTGGGAAACACTCATGCACTCTCACATTCACACACAGACACTACGGACAATTTTAGCTTATTCAATTCACCTATATTTCATTATTTTATTTAATCACGGGTCACCACAGTGGAATAAATCGCCCACTTATCCAGCATATGTTTTGTTTTTTTGCCCTTACAGCCACAACCCAGCCACAACCCAGTACTGGGAAACACCCATACACACTCACTCACACACACTCACACACTAAGGCCAATTTAGTTTACCCAATTCCTCTATAGTGCATGTGTTTGGACTGTGGGGGAAACCGGAGCACTCTGAGGAAACCCATGCCAACACAAGGAGAACAGGCAATTTCAGCGAATCAACAAGACGAGGCAACACACACAACAAGTGATAAATATACAAAGAAACTGTTAGTGCTCAGAGAACTAAGAACTAGATTTAGGAGGTGGGAGTTTTTTTTTTTTTTAAAGAGAAAAAAGTTTCTACAGGTGGTTTGTCAAGCCCACTCACCTGTGTGAGGCACATATCTTAAATGCACAATGTATTTTCTGTTTTTTTTTTTTTTTAGAGAGAGAGATATGGATTATTAGAAAGTGTCTGCTGGAAATGTGCTAATACAAGTGTAGGTAAAAACGTCAGGGAGATGAAAGAGTGCGTTTTCTACAGGTGGTTTGTTAAGACCACTCACCACTGTGAGGCACACTGACAATTGCATATTCATTCATTCATTCATTCATTCATTTTCTTTTGGCTTAGTCATTTTATTAATCAGGGGTCGCCACAGGGGAATGAACTGCCAACGTATCCAGCATATGTTTTACATAGCAGATGCCGTTCCAGCTGCAACCCAGCACTGGGAAACACTCATGCACTCTCACATTCACACACAGACACTACGGACAATTTTAGCTTATTCAATTCACCTATATTTCATTATTTTATTTAATCAGGGGTCACTACAGTGGAATAAATCGCCAACTTATCCAGCATATGTTTTGTTTTTTTGCCCTTACAGCCACAACCAAAAACTTGGAAACATCCATACACTCTTGCATTCACACACATACACTACGGTCAATTTAGTTTACCCAATTCCCCTATAGCGCATGTGTGTGGAATGTGGGGGAAATCAGAGCACCCGGAGGAAACCCACACCAACACGGGGAGAACATGCAAACTCCACACAGAAATGCCAACTGAGGCAGCCGAGGCTCGAACCAGCAACCTTCTTGCTGTGAGATGACAGTGGTAACCACTGTACCACCGTTTAAAATTAGATTAATTTAAAACCATTATACATTTTCAGGATTTGATGAATAGAATGCTTAAGAGGACAGCATTTATCACTGTTGAAGAGGATGTCGCCACCGTATATCTGTGTTTAAAACATTCATGCGGTTTTCTGATTATTTGGCTGTTGATCGATGGTTCTAGTTTAAATTGTGCTCTTGTACTTTAGTTCAGCAGAGGGGCCGAAACCCTGAGAGAGGAAAGAACGTCTTAATCAATAGAAGAAGAATTACTCCTCCTTTTTTCCCCCAGACCTTCTTCCCTCCCATTAATTGATTGTCTGAATAAACGACCTGGAATGACACCGGCTGATGGGATATTTAACTCAGAAGCGTACCTGACATGGCTTGTATTTTGGCTATACTAAATACTCATTTTAAGCGGTGGCTCAGTGGTTCGCATTGTTGCCTCACAGCAAAAAGGTCACTGGTTCTAGTCCAGGCTGGGTCAGTTGGCATTTCTGTGTGGAGTTTGCATGTTCTCCCTGTGTTTGCGTAGGTTTCCTCCGAGTGCTCCGGTTTCCCCCACAGTCCATGCACATGTGCTATAGGGGAATTGAATAAACTAAATTAGCCTCAGTGTAATAAATAAAATAGTGAACACAAAAAACCCATCATCTAGATATTGTGTCATTCGCAATCAGGAGTATTCAGTTTATTCAGTCAATTTACGGTTTAAAAAAATGATTAAGAAATAATGCACTGTGAAAAAAGCATATGACAAAAAGTCACGACAGCAAGTCTTTATATGTTAATTGAACTTATTTTAATAAGTTAATTAGGTTTCCACCAGTTTTTCAACTTATGAAAAAGTTTAACATATTTAAGATGGTTTGATTGATATATTTGAGATGACTAGAAAAGTTAATTTGATTTAACTTAATTTAAAACAGCAGTATTTTTTTACAGTGTGAATAGATTTAATAACAAAAATATTATATATATATATATATATATACAGAGAGAGAGAGAGCAGCACGGTGGATCAGTGGTTAGCACTGTTGCCTTACAGCAAGAAGGTCATGGGTTCAAGTCCTGGAATGTGTTTGTGAATGAGTGTGTATGGCTGTTTTCCAGTACTGGGTTGCAACTGGAAGAATATCCGCTGCTTAAAACATATGCCAGTGCTATCTATCTATCTATCTATCTATCTATCTATCTATCTATCTATCTATCTATCTATCTATCTATCTATCTATCTATCTATCTATCTATCTATCTATCTATCTATCTATCTATCTATCTATCTATCTATCTATCTATCTATCTATCTATCTATCATCTCTTGTCGGCTTAGTCCCTTTATTAATCCGAGGTCGCCACAGCGGAATGAACCGCCAACTTATCCAGCTAGTTTTTTACACAGCGGATGCCTTTCCAGCCGCAACCCATCTCTGGGAAACATCCACACACACACACTCATACACTACAGACAATTTAACCTACCCAATTCACCTGTACTGCATGTCTTTGGACTGTGGGGGAAACCGGAGCACCCGGAGGAAACCCACGTGACAGCAGTACCTACTGCGCCACTGCCTCGCCATCTATCTATCTTCTGTATTTTTTTATTATTACTAGTGTGCAGCACACCTGTAAAGAGTTAAAGGAATAGTTCACCCCAAAAATAAATTTAATTCATTATTTACTCTCCCTCAAGCGGTTCCAAACCTTTTACGTTTTTCTTTCTTTTCTTGAACACTTAAGAAGATCATTTATAAAATGCTGAAAACCGGTAACCATTGACTTCCATAGTAGGAAAATAAATGCTGTAGAAGTCAATGATGGCCTTAAAAATATTTTTTGCTATGATTATATTAGCATAATATATACCACAATGAAATTGAGTCTCTGCTTAAAAAAAAAAATAATAATAATAAAATAAAATAAAATAAGGGCGACGCAGAGGCGCAATAGGTAGTGCTGTCGCCTCACAGCAAGAAGGTCGCTGGGTCGCTGGTTCGAGGCTCGGCTTAGTTGCCGTTTCTGTGTGGAGTTTGCATGTTCTCCCTGCATTCACGTGGGTTTCCTCCGGGTGCTCCGGTTTCCCCCACAGTCCAAAGACATGCGGTACAGGTAAATTGGGTAGGCTAAATTGTCCGTAGTGTATGAGTGTGTGTGTGAATGTGTGTGTGGATGTTTCCCATGGATGGGTTGCGGCTGTAAGGGCATCCGCTGCATAAAAACGTGCTGGATAAGTTGGCGGTATGACTAAGCCGACAAGAAAATGAATGAATAAATAAAATAAAATTAAATAAATTGAACACTAAAGAAGAGATTTTGAAAAATGCTGAAAATTGGTAACCACTGACTTCCATAGTAGGAAAAACGAATGCTATAGCAGTCAATAGTTACAGGTTTTTAACATTCTTCAAAATATCTTTTGTGTTCAACAGAAGACGTTTCAAACAAGTGAAGGTAGATGACAGGATTTTAGTTTTTGAGTGAACTATCTTTAATCTTGCAATATGTGTTATTGGGAGTTTTAATTATAACATGACGTGGACTGAAGCACAAAGTGGGCATCCTGGGTAAGAAGAAAAAACATTATAGGAAATACTGTGAAAAATTCCTTGCTCTGTTTAACATAATTTGGGAATTAATAAAAAAAAAATCACAGGAGAGCGAATATTTTTGACTTTAACTGTTAGTATATGCAGTTAAGGCCATTGATTTACAGTGGGACTGTCCTGCAGCATTGGGGTAGCGTTGATCTTTGCACATGTGCTTGTGATACAGAACAGTCATTGAAGGCAGTGTTAGCGAGTGATAAATAGACAGGTCAGAGTCGGGCTCCAGCGGGCCGGTCCAGTCAACCTTAATCCAGCACTGTCAGTCCTCTGAAGAATAACAACAGCGCAATCACTCTTTCAGACGGAGCGCTTTCCAAACCGCCCTCGATGGCGCGCAGACACTTCAGAAAAAAATAAGAGGAAGGTCACATATAGAGAGGCGGCCGGCAGATTTCTAAGTAGGCCGAACAGATGTCTTTTCAATGCATTAAATATGGCAAGTAAAAAGATGAGAGAGAAAGAAACATGAAGCGAAAGGGCTGAGGGAGAAATTATAGAAGAGAGACAATCCTTCCCTATAAGAGAGACAATCCCTCTGAGGAAAATGTGCCGAAAACAGCACATGTGTCCATAAAGTTAGATTTATTAGCCTCCCTGTATTATTTTTTCATCAATTTCTCTTTTTTATCAGCACATTTCTAATCATTATAGTTTTAATAACTCATTTCTCATAACTGATTTATTTTATCTTTGCCATGATGACAGTAAATATTTGACTAGATTTTTTCAAGACACTTCTATACAGCTTAAAGAGACATTTAAAATTATGGTAATTAAAGGGAATTCATTGTATAACAGTGGTTTGTTCTGTAGACAATCCAAAACAAATATTGCTTAACCAGTTAAACTCCGGGTCCGTGACGTCATCGACTTCCGCTTTAAGATTTAAAGGGCTAGCATTGCACCAGACCCCCTTGAGTGGTTTCGTTTGAAAGTGTAGAATCTATATTATATGCACATATGCATCACTTGGGTGTTTATTCTACTGTACAAAAGTTATTTACACTTTACAAATTTATTTTCTCTTTGCCATGATGACAGTAAATAATATTTGACTAGATATTCTTCAAGACACTTCTATACAGCTTAAAGTGACATTAAAAGGCTTAACTAGGTTAATTAGGTTAACTAGGCAGGTTAGGGTAATTAGGCAAGTTATTGAATAACGATGGTTTGTTCTGTAGATCATCGGAAAAAAAAAAAACTTGCTCAAAGGGGCTCATAATTTTGACCTTAAAATGGTTCTTAAAAAATGTAAAACTGCTTTTATTCTAGCCGAAATAAAACAAGACTTTTTCCAGAAGAAAAAATATTATCAGACATACTGTGAAAATTTCTTAGCTCTGCTAAACATAATTTGGGAAATATTTAAAAAAGAAAAAAAATCAAAGGTGGTAAGGTTCTGGTTCTGGACCATATGGGGCTTTGCATGAGTATTTGGATATAACTCATTATTATTATTATTATTGTTCGTTTATTAATTTGCTGGAAATTAGAACTGAGTTTCGAAATAGTTTTGAAACAAACCTTTGCGCTTAACCAACAAAATTAATTATGTATAGGCTAATGGCTGTCTGTGCTTACAACACCGTTTCCTTATCCATGAAAGACTGAATGTAGGAGGCTCGTTCTTTATCCTCATGCTGCGGATGCTGTGTTTAACTTTTTTTTCCCGCTAGTGAATCTGTTTTTCTACTTACAAAGTCCACCATGTAAAAAAGAAATGCGCCATGGCGCAACACAACAGACTCTTAAAAGGAATGGGAGATGAGTCTCTAGTTTATTCTCAAAACACACCCTTAATTCATTAAGAATTTAAGATCAACTCTTTTAGACCATGCGCTGTGGCACAGACCATATTTTTCAGTCCTCAAAATAGCAAATATGGATTCGGACACGCCATTAATTGTTTTGCGCCCTGCGCTTTAGACTTTGCACCTAGATTGTTAAAATAAAGCCCAATAAGTCTCTTTTTTGTTAAAATAGAACCCAAATCCCTGTGATTTTGAAGACCACGACAACATGACGAAGCAGTGCGGTTTTCCTGCCCATCGACTTGATTGACAGGCTCCATGTTGCTATAATAATATGCATACACATGTCCACAGAACTTTTTTTGGGGGGGAAATATGATTAAAATAGCTGTTCAGCTCTCTGTGATTAAAAAAAAAAGTTTTATAAGTTTGAAACGTTTGCATGTTTGTAATAAAGACAGCGAATTTACTAAGATTCAGTAATTTGCTTAACCATGGTGTCTGTAAACGCACATATACAGTTGAAGTCAGAATTATTATCTTGTTTAAATATTTCCCAAATTATGTTTAACAGAGCAAGAAAATTTTCACAGTTTGTCTGATAATATTTTGTCTTCTGGAGAAAGTCTTATTGGTTTTATTTCGGCTAAAATAAAAGCAGTTAAATTTTTTTATTCACCATTTTAAGGTCAATGTTAATAACCCTCTTTAAGCTACATATTTGTTTCAATAGTCTACAGAACAAACCACCGTTATAGAATAACTTGCCTAATTACCCTAACCTGCAACCTAATTAACCTAGTTAAACCTTTAAATGTCTCTTTAAGCTGTATAGAAGTGTCTTGAAGAATATCTAGTCAAATATTATTTACTGTCATCATGACAAAGATAAATAAATCAGTTATTAGAAATGAGTTATTAAAACTATTATGCTTAGAAATGTGTTAAAAAATATTTTAAACCGAAATTGGTTTAAATTAAATTAATTAATCACCTACACCTTCAGATATTTAGCATGCCAAATTCTCTCAGATCGTGTCTTTGAGTTCACAGTTACATGAATCCCACCGATTTGCCTGTGATTTCAGGCGTTTGTCTGTGCTTTTGCAAAACCTTGGCGAGTCAAACTTGAGCTAAAATCATGCAGTCTGAACTCAGCATTTCTGTGAGCTATGACATTATGAATCGATGGTTTTGTTGAAGCTGTCAGTCCTCATTATTTCAATTTATTTATAAATCAATCAGTCCTAACAGTCAGAGTCTTAGCGGAAAACTACATCACCCACAATTCTGCAGCTAAATCTCTATAGATCAACAAACAAATCATATAAAAACAAAATGTACACATGCTGATGTTTTCAGTTTCTCTATTTCTCTATTTATTAATATATGCTCCAAAAATGATAGAAACGACACAATGCCTCTGGGGAGAGTGTGCTGAAAACAGCCCGTGTGTCCATATGCTTAAGACGACACTGGAAAAACAAGAACACAAACTGTTATATCACCACAAGTCTTTTCAGTAATGTGACATTATTCAGCCAAGTGCCTCGGAGTTTTCCTCTGAGATCCGCTTTTGATGCTAGTCAGGGTTTTCCTTGCCAAAAACGTTGATAATTTAGTTTTACACGGGCCAGCATTCTTGACGTTTCTGCTGGTGTTTCTTTTATTTAAATAGACTCTTTGCATGTGAAATTAAATTGGACTGCATAACAAAAAATAGATTCATAGATTTTTTTTGTTTGTTTATAATAAGTAATATTTTGTTAACAGCAAGTCATTCCACAGCGCATTGTGTTATTATTATTATTATTATTATTATTATTATTATTAATATTTATTATTATTATTATTATTATTATTATTATTATTATTATTATTATTATTTATTATTATTATTATTATTATTATTATTAATTATTATTATTATTACTATTAATTATTAATAGTGATAATAATAATAATAATAATAATAATAATAATAATAATAATAATAATAATAATTAATAATAATAATTATTATCATTATTGTCAATATTATTATTATTATTATTATTATTATTATTATTATTATTATTATTATTATTGTTGTTGTTATGTTAATAATATTGTTATCATTAATAATAAAAAATGGGGTGGCGCGTTGGCTCAGTGGTAAGCACTGTTGCATGCGCTATAGGTGAAATGGATGAACTAAATTGCCCATAGTGTGTGTGAATGTAAGCGTGTATGGGTGTTCCCCAGAATTGGGTTGCAGCTGGAAGTACTGGGTTGCTGTGTAAAACATATGCTGGAATAGTTGGTGATTCTGTTTTGTTTTTTCACTGTGGCAACCCCTGATAAATAAGGGACTTAGCCAAAGGAAAATGAATGTCCTTTTTCAAGCTCTTGAACGCAGTGTGAGTGTCTGCAGACTCTGTGATAGTGTGTGTTCTCAGTGTTTCCAGCACCTGCCGTGGCCTCCAGCACAGAAACACACATGCAACCAAAGGCGACGCTGCAGTCGGTTTGAATACTGAGATCTCCTGCAGATCCAGACACTTACAGACATTTCATTGGCTGAGCACAGACATGAACAGAAAGCTGCTCTGTTAACAACAAATCAACATTCCGCCATCAAATTTTCTCCAAACTCATGCGCTGTTCTGTCCTGAACACAAAAAGCTGTGGCGGATCTTCATTTCTAGGCTGAAGTAAACGAATATTATGCATGAATTTAATTATATTATCTTTCAATTTCTAAATATGTTTGGTGACTAAAATTTCATTTTAATAAATATATCAGTTTAATAAATCTGTTTTTTTTTTAATATACCAAAATAGATTGTCTATATTCACTGAGAAATGGATTTGGAAATGGAAAGCATTATGTTTTCAAACTTAAAACGCTTTGCCGCATTCAGTTCCCTCAAACAGTTTGTGTTGACTTCTCGGGTTTTCCAGTGTAGTATGTGTTTCAGAGGCTGTGCTTTAATTCCCGTGTTCCTTCATTCTGTCCAGTGTTGACCGCTCTGAATATTCACTCTCTCTCTCTCTCTCTGGCTGATCGCCCAGTGTTTAATTCTCAGCGTAGCTCA
>NC_141038.1:3510000-3512500 GCF_052040795.2 Danio rerio | reverse complement strand
CCGCACTAGTCAAGACAGTGTGATTACATGAAGATGCGGGACTTTAGAGCTTTCTACGGGTATAGTAACGAGCAAACAAAGAAAACAAAGCACAAAGGCAGAACATTTCATAGGTAATATTAAGTTTTTTCTGTTTTTGTATGTTCTGAACTTTCGTGCTAAACGGGTAACGTTGATTATAACAGTCACTTACTGCATTCACCATAAGGCAAAGCAGCTCCAACTCACACTAAACACTCGGCTTATGCTAGTTTTGTTGAATAAAATCAGCAAACAATGCAAAAGAAATATGACAACGAGATGCTGCGCTGCCAGAACCTTGTATTATTGTCGGCTAACGTTAGTGAAAGAGTCGTTCGGGGGATTCATTCACAAACGAATCGCTCCCTCCATCAGTATGAGAAGTGAAAGCAGGAGAGGAGCTGTGTTTCAGGACATGATTAGATCAGATTTAACAGGGAGGGTGAATAGTACATTTCTGTACACACAAACGCAAGCTTTTTGTCAGGAATGCCCGTGCGGTCACTGATCCACAGTGGCGTAGCGGACGGGCCCGCAGGGCACGCACCGCGGGGGGGGCCCCGGGTGATAAGGGGGCCCCACGTCGTCGCGATTTTCAATAATTGAAAATTCAGGAACCGCAATAATCAAACTCTTGGGAACAACTGTGGTCGGAACCAAAGTTCACAGGTCTGTGTTCTCTGAACTCCTCTTAAGCGGTGGACTACTTCATTCTGATTGCTTGCCTCCGAACCGCGTCATAGCCAATACAGACGCGCCGCTGTTTCTCGCCGCCGGTTCTCATTAAAAATGAATGACTTCTGGCTACTTTGACGCTCTCGCCGCTTTCGGTTTGTGATCGCTCCTCAGTTTGTGAAGGATTCCCCGCGTTGTCGCTCCACCCCGCCTCCTTTCCCCGCTCCTCAATTTGTGACATAGATATATACACTAGATATCGCATGGGGACCCTGACCATGCGTCAATAGCGCCGCCACATTGGTACAGTGCTCCCAGGACATATGTCATTCAACCGCACTAGACAAGACAGTGTTATTACGTGAAGATGCGGGACTTTAGCGCTGTCTACGGGTGTAGTAACGAGCAAACAAAGAAAACAAAGCACAAAGGCAGAACATTTCATAGGTAATATTAAGTTTTTTCTGTTTTTGTATGTTCTGAACTTTCGTGCTAAACGGGTAACGTTGATTATAACAGTCACTTACTGCATTCACCATAAGGCAAAGGAGCTCCAACTCACACTAAATACTCGGCTTATGCTAGTTTTG
Organism: Danio rerio; assembly: GCF_052040795.2. Lineage (NCBI taxonomy): Eukaryota > Metazoa > Chordata > Actinopteri > Cypriniformes > Danionidae > Danio > Danio rerio. The sequence continues at coordinate 3,511,214 of NC_141038.1, read as the reverse complement.
TTGAATAAAATCAGCAAACAATGCAAAAGAAATATGACAACGAGATGCTGCGCTGCCAGAAACTTGTATTATTGTCGACTAGTGAACGAGTAGTTCATAACGGAGATTCATTCATGAACAAATCGCTCCCTCCGTCAGTATGAGCAGTGAAAGCAGGAGAGGAGCTGTGTTTCAGGACCCGGATTAGATCAGATTTAACAGGGAGGGTGAATAGTACATTTCTGTACACACAAACACAAGCTTTTTGTCAGGAATGCCCGTGCGATCAGTGATCCCCCCAAATCCCCCCCCCCTTCAACTGGGGGCCCCCTGGGTGATCCCTGCAGGGGGGCCTCCGCATTTTGCGGTACGCCACTGCTGGTCCATCAATGTGAAAAGTGATGTAAAATTATAATTTTCGTAATAAAAAAAAAAAATTACATACTAACATCCAGGAAAACTCCTGATCATAGATATGTGTATATCTCTGGCTTTGGATGGCCACAGTCCTCCACAGTACCTTGGTCCCGCATTCATTTCAAATGAGCGCTACCCTGTAGCAAGATGGCAGCGCTATTGACTCATTCCGTCCAATAGACAACAATAGGCCAGGCGACATCTAATGTATATATCTATGGGTGTGTTGAAGCAAGTTGAAGCTAAACCCTGCAGGGACACCTGCCCTCCAGGACCGAGATTGATGACCCCTGGTCTAATAGGACTTGATGTTTAAATACTGTAGTTTCTACACATTTTGTTGTGTTGCTGTTAACCTGTTGTGTTCACATCCCGCCCCTTACTTTAGTGTTCCCAGTCAAAATTGACCGGTCTGTTTTAACTGCTCTTATATTAGCACAAACAATGTTCACCACCAAATTTGTATTCAACATTCTTTAGCTGTGAACTATGTCTCAAAGTAGTGCTTAACGTCAATTTACAGCATTAGACTTAAAATAACCAGCAAAAATACAAATAGGCACTGTATATGTATTACAAAATGAAGTATAGATGACAGAAATCAAAACACTTTTTTTCATTAGCGGTAGACAGCTCGCTAAAATAAATATCTCTGGGTCTGACCGAAGAAATTGAAATGTTGACCCATCTGAATGATTTATCAACAAGCAAAGCACAACAAAACACTACACTTTCCTGTATATTGAGTGCTCAATTTTCATTCAGTCCTTCAATTGGACTGTGTTAGTGTACTAATATAGACCTTTTTCATGGCTGCT
>NC_141038.1:3480000-3505000 GCF_052040795.2 Danio rerio | reverse complement strand
CCTCACTGATGAGTGACACTGATCACAGCTGATCCATGATAGACACGGTGGAGAAAACTCTCCAGACACGCGCTTGTGTCTGTATCCAAAAGTACCAAAGTAACAGCAGAGAGGAGAAGAAAAGTCACGCCAGCAGGTCAAATAGGCCACAGAAAGAGAAATGGAGTTTACTTTCATTCTCTCAATTGCAGTTAAATAGGGGCTTCTGCTGTAAGTGTCAGTAAAAGACTGTCCAGCAAACACACACGCATTGAAATTGTGCAGTTTCTGCGTTTTTAAGTAGTTGGAGCGTTGAAAATACTCGCACTCGCCTCACTTACGCACATATTATTGTGCAATACACCTAAAAAACAACCTGACGATGTTTGTGAGTCAAACTACTTCCCTTCAATGTGTAAACAACACATCTCTAGAAACACAAACACTCACAGACGCCTTCGCTCTTTTATTTCACTTGAACTCTTCAGACTATATTACCCTATTCCAGCAGGCCGGTGACATTGCACCAATCTCTGTCTGTCTCCAAGCCCAAGGATATATGTTTCCTGAATAATTGAACAGCGCTCTCCTTCATAATTAATGAGTTCAGAGCTTCCTGTGAACTACTATGGGCTGGTGACGGATGGCATCCCCATTGACTGAGTTTAGAGTCAGGAGACACACTGCTTTCATGCTGGATTGTTGCACATTGCTCTGTTCTGAATTGATGATTTTATTATTTAGGGTGTAATGCATATACTCTACACCATTGGTTCCCAAACTTTTCAGCCCGCGACCCCCAAAATAACAATGCCAGTGACTCGCGACCCCCAATATCCTCTGAGGTGGTTATAAATACAGAAACCTTGCATGCAATGATGCAGACACACCAATTAAATTTTTTTAACGTGTGTCAGTGCTTTAAATGTGCCAGAAAGTATAACCTGATGTTATAAAATCAAAATGCATCTGACGCTATTGCTGCCTTTAATATAATGTAATTACCCCAGGGGTCGTAATCCAATAGAACTAGTAACTATAAGCTACTATAGTAACTATATAGTATATAGTAACTATAAACGACTATTTTTATTTTCAGCAAAGCGATAGATAAAATATGTTAATTCTTATGGTTCAATAAAAATAAATAGATTTTTGGAAATCACCAGGCGACCCCCCTTCATTGCCCCGCGACCCCTCGGGGGGTCCCGACCCCCACTTTGAGAACCCCTGCTCTACACCATGGATTCCCAAACTTTTTTATTCCGGGACCCACATAGGCAAGTAATTCAATCTCAAGACCCACCATAATATTTTAATATGGAAAGATGGGTAAAAAAAATGTATCCATTCAAAGCAGTCAAAAATATATGGTGTGTGGGCTTTCGGATTTTGCAATTTGATATGCACAAAATGAGGCTCGAAGTGCTTTTTGTGGGATGCTGGCCGTAACAGTGATATTTATTTGTTGTTGAAAAAGATACTCTACGTTTTTAGAAGACAATATGATCAACCTTTGATCGAGCACCTTGATTATGATCAAGCCCCGTCACATCGCAGTAAACTCCACTGCTAGTGTAGTCATAAGTAACTAAATTGCTTTTTGATCGACTACTACAAGCTGGGAAAACGTCAGATAAATATGCCAATGCAATTAACATTATAGCTGAATTGATCTAATATTTGCACATTTGCTTGAGGAAGGAATGATGGGGGAAGTTACATTACTATTACTATTTTCCATAACATCTATGCCCTTCAATAACATTGGGTGATGTTAAAACTAACAGATAGCATTATAGCAATTTATTGATTAGCAATCTGTCAACGTTGGGATATAAAAAATATGGGACAACAAATAGCTTAAAATGATAGAATACATAGCAAACATTAGAAAATATTAACAATAAAATAAAAGGTTCAGCCTATTAAAATCAATAAATTGAAATTAAATAAAGCTATAAAATCTATTCCACTTTTGATTGTATTTGCATATGGATTAAAGTTACCATAGTTATTTAGTGAAGAGCAGCAGATGAATCTGTCATTGTGTTTTGTTTGATAACAGAGGAATGAACAGATCTATAATAAAGCATACTTTAGTAACTGTTTGTGCTCGTTTAAGAGAAAATTAGTTGAGTTTAAAATAAAACGCGCAGGACGGAGCAAAAAAAAAAAAAAACGAAAAACAGAAGCCCTTTTCCGACGGTCCCTTACTGAGAGCTCCGCTCAGCACGAGCTCTATCGGCTAAACGCAGATTGCGAGGGCTCAAACGGAGCAGTGCTCGTAATGTCAAGCGAAAAAAAGAAAAAGACAGCTGTGAAACATAACCAGCTTTGTCTTTTTGTAGGAAACACACTTTAGATATTTTTAGGGTTAGAGGTTTTTGAGTTATTGCCGTCAATCGTACTGGTTTTGATTCACCACAATGTAACGGCGACCCACAGTTTGAAAACCCCTGCTCTACACTACCTGATAAAAGTCTTGTCGCTTATCCAAGTTTTAGGAACAGCAAATGATAACTTGACTTCCAGTTGATTATTTGGTATCAGAAGTAGCTTATATGAAAGGGAAATGCCTCTATATTATGCTTATTTTCCTACAATAAAGTATTATCATGCCTTTTATTAATTAATTGTATATAAGTTATATATATGTTGATTTCAAAAGTTTATTAATCATTTACTAACTCATTCTGAAGGATCCTAAAAACCCTCAACCACTCTTAAATACAGATGGTTTGTAAATGATGCGATTATTTAATTTAGTAATGAAAAATAAATCATAAACTAAGTATGAAAATACAATTATTAAGCACATTATAAATATGTTTGTTAGTCAAGAATACAGCATTTGTAGCCGCAATTATAAACTGCTTACTAATGTAGAGTTAATGCTTAACAGATAATGAATTCACTATTTGCTGATGCTTATTAAATGATTCATACAACCCTTTCACACAGTGATACCGGTAAATATCTGGAAAATTTCCGGAACGACTTTACCGGTATATTCAAAAAAGCGCTGTTCACACAGGAGAGGACGTTACGGAAATTTTCCGGAAAAGAGCATTCACACATCCATTCCAAAATACCGGTAAATTCTGACATCATTCACCACAAATGAGCCTTAAAAGGCTGCGCTTGTATTTGTAAACATTTGACTAAATTACAAACTCTGTGGATGATCAATATTGTGAACAACTTTCGCAGGATCACTTTCGCATGTCGAGATGTTCATAATATGTGCGTGTGCAGGCGCTCACAGGCTGAAGCTTGAAGGTAAACAAACATAAGCATCTCATCGATGATTATTTACACAGTTGACATAAAGAAGAACATATAAACGTGATCTGACAAACTTCTAGCAGCTAAATGTGTCTGGAAAAATATTCAAAGGTTTTTATTCTCATAAACCGCGCGGACGTAAATTTATTCTCATAAACCTGCGTCTGACTGTTGTGATTGGCTAAAGCAGGTGTCTCACGTCAGCACGTTCTAGACGTGCACGCGCTTATTACGGTAATCTTCCTTCTGCATTCACACAGCGCAGCATTCCGGCAAATTGCCGGTAATGTTACAACTTCTCTTTCCGGAAAATAGCCAGAACGAATTTACCGGTATTTTCAAAAAGGACCTGTTCACACGTACAACCTTTCCGGAAAATTGCCGGCAATTTTCCGGAAAGGTCTGTATGTGTGAAAGGGGCTATAGTGTTTAGTTATTATAAAGTGTTACCCAAAAATCCTTTAGTAACTTCCAGCAGTCATGTACTCTTCAGTGCACAACAACACAAAGACATGATATCTCAGAAATACTGAAAACTTGCTCTGGAGCGTTATGAAGTCTCAGATAATGCATTATGTTTCTCTTTTCTTTAGTTAGTTCTCATTGTTTCCGCAGTCTCTTGTACCGGCGGTTTGACATTTTTCAGTGTCATGTATTCAGGTTGCAGCTGAATGATCTGGCAGTCTGAAGCCTGTCAGTATGGTTGTAAAGTGCTGGAACAGCTTTCTAAATGTCTAATTCTTCAAACAATATCATTTTCATCTGTCATGCAGATAGTTTTCTTGCTTGTTTCATGAGTTTAGAATTTACTCTTGTTTTTCTTTCTCCAGTTTTATGTGCTCAAGGTTTGCAAGCCAAAGACAAGACGGGCTCCAGCGACCCCTACGTCACGGTACAAGTGGGAAAGACCAAACGCAGGACCAAGACCGTGTTCGGCAATCTCAACCCTGTCTGGGACGAGAAGTTCTTCTTGTGAGTGCTGGGTTTTCTGTTTACTCTCTGTGTGTTTAACGCAGCAAGTGTTCTGATGTGGCTCTAAATCAGTGGTTCTCAGCTGGCTCTTAGTAGGATACTGTACACTGGAGATTTACACTGGAGTTAAAATTGTTTGATGTAATTATTTCTTTTTGTTATATATATATCTGCTGACTGTACACACACATATGTACACACTGTAATGCACAACAGTCAACTTTATCAAATGAAATGAGTGCAGTTAAATCAAAGTTAATTCTACTCATCGACTTTTAAACTCATTGCTGATGTAATGAGTCCATTAAATACCTCATTACTTCAACCTAAATGGAGCAAGTTCACCATACTCATATAGATTAGTTTTTAAACTCAAACGGTTTGTAGCAATCAGTTTTCTCAAGTTTGAGTTGCCTTATCTTAATGGGATTTTTTTCTTTTTTTTAATATTTCCCAAATGATAATGATAATATATTTTTCTTCTGGAGAAAGTTTTATTAAATTTAATTTCAAACTATATATATTTTTTGAATGTTTACAGAACAAACCATCGTTATACAATAACTTGCCTAATTACCCTAACCTGCCTAGTTAACCTAATTACCCTAGTTAAGCCTTTAAATGTCACTTTAAGCTGAATAGAAGTGTCTTCTAAAATATCTAGTCAGATATTATTGACTGTCATCATGGCAAAGATAAAATAAATTAGTTAATAAAAATGAGTTATTAAAACTATTATGATTAGATTTTTGTTGAAGAAATCTGCTCTCCGTTAAACAGAAATTGGGGGAAAAAAATAAACAGGGGTGCTAATAACACTTCAACTGTGTGTGTGTGTGTGTGTGTGTGTGTGTGTGTGTGTGTGTGTGTGTGTGTGTGTGTGTGTGTGTGTGTGTGTGTGTGTGTGTGTGTGTGTGTGTGTGTGTGTGTGTTTGTGTGTTATTTTTAAATACAATAATAACTAATCATACAATAACTATTTTGGTTGAGTTTGGTATATTTAGGTTAACTGCATTCAGACTTATTTTTATTACTCCACTACAGATGTGTTGCTGTTATGTTTTAATTATTGCTTTATATTATTGTCTCCTGTTATTATGTTCAGTGACCATGAGTGATTTAAAATGTGTTAATTATTATAATGCATTATTATATATATATATATATATATATATATATATATATATATATATATATATATATATATATATATATATATATATATAATTTATTTATATATATATATATATTTATTATTATATTATTATTATTATATTATTATTATTATATCGCAATGTCTAATGCAGTTAACACAGCACTTTTATTGTAAAGCAAAAGTAAACAAAACATATTATTATAATGCATTATTATTATTATTATTATTAATATTATATATATATATATATATATATATATATATATTATTGTTATTATTATTATTATTTATATATCATTTATATATTATTATTATTATTATATCGCAATGTCTAATGCAGTTAACACAGCACTTTTAGTGTAAAGCAAAAGTAAACAAAACGCATTATTATAATGCATTATTATTATTATTATTATTATTATTAATATTATTATTATTATTTATATATATATATATATATATATATATATATATATATATATATATATATATATATATATATATATATATTATTGTTATTATTATTATTATTTATATATTATTTATATATTATTATTATTATATCGCAATATCTAATGCAGTTAACACAGCACTTTTATTTTAAATCAAAAGTAAACAAAACTGTCTTCAAATCAGACATTGAGATTTATTATTCATTGCTAACCTTTACTTTTCTGTGTGTGATTATTATTAACCATAAAATACATTATAAACATGCAAACAATAATTAAGTGACTAAATCTGTCCTTTCTCCGCTGTCAGCAATGTAATGCGTTTTGTATTCAGCATAAACTGTGACAGTATCTGTGCTGGCATCTGACTAATTTGACTCCTAGCAAGTGACAGATAAATTTGCACTAAGATGCCTCAGAATTTAGATGCAAAGTCTTTAATGTCAAGAACAAAAGATTTGTTTTTTCCTGCTCCCTTTCAAAACTTGAAGCCTGCGATTTGCTGTTATAATTATGCTTGATTATATGGTTCGTTGCATTCTCGGATTGGCATTCAGCACTGTTTTTTTCCCCTTGATTTTTGTGACCCATCATAACAGACCTGAGGCCTATTTTTTAAAGTCGTAACCCAGTTCATATCCACTGCTCCAGAATATCAGACTGTCTGCTTCAGATGAAAACATTTTCATGGCGTTATTGGTCATTCTTATGCAGCAAAGCTTTTTCAAATTAGGTTGAACTTAAAGGCCACAGACGGAGTTTTCATTTCACAACATTTCTGCCACTCAATCACAAACAATTTTTTTTAAATAGCATATAAATTATTCAAAGTAGCCTTTCATTAATTTGACATTTTCCGTAGAGCCCCTTCATTATGAGTATAAATCTTTGCCTTTTTGTCTGTGTGTGTGTGGAAACTCAAAAGAGCTTTCTGGTCTCTCTGAAAAGGCTCTCCGGCTCGTAAATGAGGAGTAATGGAAATCATTTGTATTCCCGCTGGCTTTGTCATGCTCTCATGGGACCATTTCTTTTCATATTCCTGTCTGTATATCCTTGAGGCTTCTGCAATCATGGGTGTCACATTATAGTGAAGGCTGGACTCGCTGTCCTGCTCCATTCATAAACTTTTGTGAAGATTTGATGTTTCTGATGATGCACAAAGCCTATATATCACTGGCCTGAGATCTGTGAGAAAGTAAGATGTTTTTGTGTCATTGGTTGTACTGGAGAAAAGCAGAGGCTTGTTTCTCTTTTATTAAGATTTTGCTGAGACTTTACTCATTAGATGTCTGTAAACTAGTACTGTATTTGTACAGAGGACATCAGTGTGAGCGGCATAACTGAAAAAGCCTTTTACATTCTGGGCTGGTTCATTAATTTCTTAACCAGAAAAGCCTTACAATTTCTTAACTAGGAAGACAAATCACATGTTTTGAGAAACATTTGAAAAGATTTTAAATTTGAGCTTATGAAAAGACAGATCAATAAGTATATGGATGGATGGATAGATGGATGGATGGATGGATGGATGGATGATTGGTTAATTGGATAGATGGGTAGGTGGGTGGATGGATGGGTGAATTGAATGTAAAATATTCAGACACATGGATGAATTTTCATGGAAGGAAGGAAGGATGGATGGATGGATGGATGGATGGATATTCAGACACACGGATGAGTTTTCATGGATGGATGGATGGATGGATGGATGGTTGGATGGATGGAAAGATATTAAGAAACATGGATGAATTTCCATGGAATGAAGGATGGAAGGAAGGAAGGAAGGAAGGAAGGAAGGAAGGAAGGAAGGAAGGAAGGAAGGAAGGAAGGATGGATGGATGGATGGATGGATGGATATTCAGACACACGGATGAGTTTTCATAGATGGATGGATGGATGGATGGATGGTTGGATGGATGGAAAGATATTAAGAAACATAGATGAATTTTCATGGAATGAAGGAAGGATGGAAGGAAGGAAGGAAGGATGGATGGATGGATGGATGGATGGATGGATGGATGGATGGATGGATTGAAAGATATTCAGACACATGGATGAATTTTCATGGATGAAAGGAAGGAAGGAAGGAAGGAAGGAAAGAAGTAAGGAAGGAAGGAAGGAAGAAAGGAAGGAAGGATGGACGGTTGGATGGATGGATGGAAAGATATTCAGACACATGGATGAATTTTCATGGATGGATGGAAGGAAGGAAGGAAGGAAGGAAGGAAGGAAGGAATGAAGGAAGGAAGGAAGGAAGGATGGTTGGATGGATGGATGGATTGAAAGATATTCAGACACATGGATGAATTTTCATGGATGGAAGGAAGGAAGGAAGGAAAGAAGAAAGGAAGGAAGGATGGATGGTTGGATGGATGGATGGAAAGATATTCAGACCCATGGATGAAATTTCATGGATGGAAGGAAAGAAGGAAGGAAGGAAGGAAGGTAGGAAGGAAGGAAGGAAGGAAGGATGGATGGATGGATGGATGGATGGATGGATGGATGGATGGATGGATGGATGGATTGAAAGATATTCAGACACATGGATGAATTTTCATGGATGGAAGGAAAGAAGGAAGGAAGGAAGGAAGGAAGGAAGGATGGATGGATGGATGGATGGATGGATGGATGGATTTTAAGATATTCAGACACATGGATGAATTTTCATGAACGGAAGAAAGGAAGGAAGGATTGATGGATGGACGGAAGGAATGATGGATGGATGGAAAGATATTCAGACACATGGATGAATTTTCATGGATGCAAGGAAGGAAGGAAGGAAGGATGGATGGATGGATGGATGGATGGATGGATGGATGAATGGATGGATGGATGGATGGATGGAAAAATATTCAGACACATGGATGAATTTTCATGGATGGAAGGAAAGAAGGATTGATTGATAGATGGAAGGAAGGAAGGAAGGAAGTAAGGATGGATGGATGGATGGATGGATGGATGGATGAATAAATAGAAAGATATTCAGACAGAAACAAGGATGATTTTTTTCGGATTGATTTTTGTATGGAAGAGTTAGGATAGGGTGGATGGATATTCAGGTATATATTTGTATGGTTGGATGGGGGGATGGATGGAAATTCAAATAGATAAATGAATGGTGGATGGATAGATATTTACATAGATAATTTGATGGTTGGATGGATGTTTAGATAGATATTTGGATGGGTGTATGGATGGATATTCAGATAGATATTTGTATTGATGGATATTTGTGTAGATATTTGTATGGTTGGATGGATGAATGAATATTCAGATAGATATTTGGATGGATGGCCAGATGCATGGATGCATAAATGGGTGGATATTTAGGTAGATTTTTAGATATTTGCATGGGTGGTTGGTTGAATTTAGATATATATTTGGATGGATGGATGAAATTCGGATTGTTTCTTAAAGGGAGGGACAGATATTCAGACAAATGAATGGATGGAAGTTCAGATAGATATTTAGAAATGTGTTTGGTTGGATGGACAGATATTTGATGGATGGATGGATGGATGGATGGATGGATGGATGGATGGATGGATGGGTGGGTGGGTGGGTATGTAATTATGTGGACGGTTGGTTGGACTGATAGAGAGGTATGTATTTGGATGGATGGAATATATAGATTGCTACATGGATGAATTGTTTGATGTATACATAAATAGATTTTCAGATTGAATTATGAATATTCAGATATTTGGATGGATGGGTGGATGGATGGATGGATGGATGGATGGATGGATGAATATAAGTTAAGGAGGAATTTAGATGAATGGGTGGATGGAACTTCATATACTTTTTTGGCCTGGAGTACTTGGATGTTCAGATTGATGAATAGATAACCCAAACCAAAGGATTTGTAGATAATCCTGTAAACTAATGTATACAGCAGCTCTGCTTTGCTTAAAACCCAGTAATACCAAGCGTAACAGGTAAAGAATTCAGTTTTGCTGATCTGGGGATTGTCTTGCTCTTTATCGTTCCATGATTTTATGTATAAATCTTTTTCTCTCATTGTTTTTAGATTATGCAGTTCTTTCCACTGTTAGCTATGATGGTATATATTCTGAATCTGACACATTTCTACCATCACCCCACCAGCCCCAGTTTATACCATATGGTGAGAAAACAGGACAAATGCAGTGAATTCTGGGAAACAACGTAACCCCAATCTTTCAGCCTGTATTACATGGAGAAAACACTGCTGGGGAATATTAAACTGCTGAGTTCCATCAGCACCAGAGCTTTATGTGCTGTTGTCCTGATCTATAGGATGAGTATGTGGATGCGTTGTTGCTGTGAGGGAGGATTGCTGGATTATTAGAGGCAGTGATTAGACTTACAGCTTGTAGCTGCACATCTCATTGGACCCCTAATCCTCATCGCCCACTTTAAATTTCCATTTCAATCCAAGTTTGCCATCTTAATCCTAAAAGAAATAGCAGCCTCCGCCTGTGGAGGAGGGTTTCTCATCTTTTTGAATTGTTCTATATGCCATAAAGGCCACACATATAGGACATGCTGCAAGTTCACTTAAAAAAAAAAAAGATCTAAACTAGGTGTTTGATTTCTCTGTGTTTTTAATGTCATGTGACACAAAATATATTCTGATTTGTTTCCAGGGTGTTACTCTGCACTTACTGATAACAGGACAGATGTTCTAGATGATTAGAATAGAACTGATGTTCTTGGTAGTTGCCAGGGCGTTGCTATGCACATACTGATAATAGAACAGATGTTCTGTGTAGTTGTCATGGCGTTGCTATGCACATACTGATAATAAAGCTGATGTTTGTGGTAGTTGCCGGGGTGTTGCTATGCACATACTGATAATAGAACTGATGTTCTCTGTAGTTGCCAGGACGTTGCTATGCACATACTGATAATAGAACTGATGTTCTCTGTAGTTGCCAGGACGTTGCTATGCACATACTGATAATAGAACTGATGTTCTGTGTAGTTGCCAGGGCGTTGCTATGCACATACTGATAATAGAACTGATGTTCTCGGTAGTTGCCAGGACGTTGCTATGCACATACTGATAATAGAACTGATGTTCTCGGTAGTTGCCAGGGAGTTGCTATGCACATACTGATAATAGAACTGATGCTCTGTGTAGTTGCCAGGGCGTTGCTATGCACATACTGATAATAAAACTGATGTTCTGTGTAGTTGTCATGGTGTTGCTATACACATACTGATAATAAAACTGATGTTCTGCGTAGTTGTCATGGTGTTGCTATGCACATCGTGATAATAAAGCTGATGTTTGTGGTAGTTGCTGGGGCGTTGCTATGCACATACTGATAATAGAACTGATGTTCTCAGTAGTTGCCAGGACGTTGCTATGCACATGCTGATAATAGAACTGATGTTCTGTGTAGTTGTCAGGACGTTGCTATGCACATACTGATAATAGAACTGATGTTCTGTGTAGTTGTCATGGTGTTGCTATGCACATCGTGATAATAAAGCTGATGTTTGTGGTAGTTGCTGGGGCGTTGCTATGCACATGCTGATAATAGAACTGATGTTCTGTGTAGTTGTCAGGACGTTGCTATGCACATACTGATAATAGAACTGATGTTCTGTGTAGTTGTCATGGTGTTGCTATGCACATCGTGATAATAAAGCTAATGTTTGTGGTAGTTGCTGGGGCGTTGCTATGCACATACTGATAATAGAACTGATGTTCTCGGTAGTTGCGAGGACGTTGCTATGCACATACTGATAACAGAGATGATGTTCTGTGTAGTTGTCAGGGTGTCGCTATGCACATATTGATAATAGAGCTGATGTTCCTGCTAGTTTTCTAGGGCGTTGCTCTGCACATACGTCTGATAAAGCTGATGTTCCACGTAGAGACCCAGGGTGTTGCTATGCATATACAGATAATAGAATTGTTCCAGGTAGTTGCCAGGGCGTTTCTATGCACATATTGATAGTAGTAATGATGTTCCACATAGTTGCCAGGGCGTTGCTATGCACATACTGAAAATAGAACTGATGTTCTTGGTTGTTGCCAGGGTGTTGCTTTGCACATACTGATAATAGAACTGATGTTCTTGGTTGTTGCCAGGGTGTTGCTATGCACTTGCTGATAGTAAAATTTATGGGTTTTTTGTAGTTGTCAGGGTGTTGCTATGCACTTGCTGATAGTAAAATTGATGTTTTTTTTGTAGTTGCCAGGGTGTTGCTATGCACTTGCTGATAGTAAAATTGATGTTTTTTTTGTAGTTGCCAGGGTGTTGCTATGCACTTGCTGATAGTAAAATTTATGGGTTTTTTGTAGTTGTCAGGGTGTTGCTATGCACTTGCTGATAGTAAAATTGATGTTTTTTTTGTAGTTGCCAGGGTGTTGCTATGCACTTGCTAATAGTAAAATTGATGTGTTTTTTTTTTTTGTAGTTGCCAGGGTGTTGCTATGCACTTGCTGATAGTAAAATTGATGTTTTTTTTGTAGTTGCCAGGGTGTTGCTATGCACTTGCTGATAGTAAAATTTATGGGTTTTTTGTAGTTGCCAGGGTGTTGCTATGCACTTGCTAATAGTAAAATTGATGTGTTTTTTTTTTTTTGTAGTTGCCAGGGTGTTGCTATGCACTTGCTAATAGTAAAATTGATGTGTTTTTTTTTTTTTGTAGTTGTCAGGGTGTTGCTATGCACTTGCTGATAGTAAAATTGATGTTTTTTTTGTAGTTGCCAGGGTGTTGCTATGCACTTGCTGATAGTAAAATTTATGTTTTTTTTTTTGTAGTTGCCAGGGTGTTGCTATGCACTTGCTGATAGTAAAAGTTATGTTTTTTTTTTGTAGTTGCCAGGGTGTTGCTATGCACTTGCTGATAGTAAAATTGATGTTTTTTTTTTTGTAGTTGCCAGGGTGTTGCTATGCACTTGCTGATAGTAAAATTGATGTTTTTTTTGTAGTTGCCAGGGTGTTGCTATGCACTTGCTAATAGTAAAATTGATGTTTTTTTGTAGTTGCCAGGGTGTTGCTATGCACTTGCTGATAATAAAAGTTATGTTTTTTTTGTAGTTGCCAGGGTGTTGCTATGCACTTGCTGATAGTAAAATTGATGTTTTTTTTGTAGTTGTCAGGGTGTTGCTATGCACTTGCTAATAGTAAAATTGATGTTTTTTTTGTAGTTGCCAGGGTGTTGCTATGCACTTGCTGATAGTAAAATTTATGTTTTTTTTTGTAGTTGCCAGGGTGTTGCTATGCACTTGCTAATAGTAAAATTGATGTTTTTTTGTAGTTGCCAGGGTGTTGCTATGCACTTGCTGATAATAAAAGTTATGTTTTTTTTGTAGTTGCCAGGGTGTTGCTATGCACTTGCTGATAATAAAAGTTATGTTTTTTTTGTAGTTGCCAGGGTGTTGCTATGCACTTGCTGATAGTAAAATTGATGTTTTTTTTTGTAGTTGCCAGGGTGTTGCTATGCACTTGCTGATAGTAAAATTGATGTTTTTTTTTTTTTTTTGTAGTTGTCAGGGTGTTGCTATTCACATTCTGATAATAGTAATTATGTTCCAGGTAGTTGTCAAGGTGTTGTTATGCACTTATTAATAATATAAATGATGTTTTAGCTTGTTGCCAGGGCGTTGCTCTGCACTGAGTGATAACTGCACTGATGTTTTGGGTTGTTGCTAGGTCATTTCTATGAACTTGGTGAAAATAAACAGTTGTGGACTGCAATGTTATTTTTGTAAAGTTAATGTATAACGTTATGCTTTCCAAAAATAAACTTGCTAAAATCTAAAATGGGTTATCTAATGTGCATGTTGGCTGTTGATATGCAATTCAGAGTTCTTGCTAACGTAGCATCTTACTTACCTACACCACAATATATTTCTTTCCCCCAGATGTGATGTTTATGTATTATTTACATGGTAGCATGAAGTAAATACTGAAGCAGCAGTACTGTTGTCATTCGTTGACATCCCTGTCAGTAATACTGAGTCTTGTCTTAGTATGTAGCTGTTTCTGGAGTGTTGTTGGGTGGGATCCATTAGGGGCGTTTCATGGTCATTTCACCCAAACCACTCTTCTGTGCTGTATGACAGTGGTAATGGGTGTTGATGGCTGCTCAGAGAGTGATGTGCCGTCATAAATGCCCTCTGAGTAATGCACGCTTTGCTTCCTCCGCTGATGTCATGCATTTAAAGAGGAAGTTATGGGCTGATTCTACAGGCTACATGAGCGGCCAGCGTGCATGTAGTCAATGGTGTTGTGACATGTTGAAATCTGACAGTTCTGTGAAGCCGGAGGAAATGGCCTGCGAGCATTAGGGAAAGTTTATGTTGATGGTGGTGTATTGGAAACCCTCGCTCGCCCTTGCTGCCCCCTCGGTTTTCCGCAGCACACACAGTCCCAGTGGAGCCACCAAACGAGCAGTGAGAAGATGAGATGAAAGATGAGTAGCGCAGCTATTCACTAAGAGAAAGTGGGAGAAATGGAGAGGGAAAAAAAAGGGTGAGAGAGAAAATAGCTGTAACAGATCTTATTTTTAAAGTCATGGGCTAGTTTGTCATAGATTGTTATGAATTGATTGTATAGTAAAATGTCTCATTCGATGGCAGTTATTCAACATTGTCCTCTAGAGCTACACAAAGACAGTTCAATGACAGATTCTTCGACATTTTATTTATTGCTTAGTGATAAATTAATTTGCATTAATCATAATAATTTGTATAAATTAGACTTGGTGAAGTTTTCATTTATAAATGATATATAAATATAAATTTATTATATTATTTTATTTATTTGCAAGAGCAATGTGCATTAATAAATCGTGCCAAAACATGGATGTATAAATGCCAGAATTAGCCAAAACATAAATTATTATTTGTTCATTTGTTTTCTTTTCGGCTTAGTCCCTTTATTAACCTGAGGTTGACAGCAGAATGAACCACCAACTTATCCAGCATATGTTTTACGCAGCGGATGCCCTTCCAGCTGCAACCCCAATCACTGGGAAACACCCACACTCTCATTCACACACATACGCTAAGGACAATTTAGTTTTACCCAATTCACCTGTACTGAACTCTACACAGAAATGCTAACTGACCCAGCCAAGGCTCAAACCAGCGACCTTCTTTCTGTGAGGCGACAGCACTACCTACTGCGCCACTTCTTTGCCAAAACTTATAATAATAATTATTATTATTTTTAGAGTTTAACATTTTTCTCGTGCTCCTGTGTGTAGGTTCAGAAGTTTTACTTTTATGTCAATAAATACTGGCCACTTTATTAGTTACAAAATATTACTGTATTATAGTAATATAAATAGCATTACTAGTACCGGGTTGGACTCCCTTTCACCTTAATCCTTCGTAGCTTAGATCCAACAAGTTACTTTAAATGTTCCTCTGAGATTTTGCTCCATATTGACATGATAGCATCACGCAGTTGCTGCTGATTTGTCAGCTGCACATCCATGATGCGAAACTCCCGTTCCATCACATCCCAATAAGTTCTCTTGGGTTGAGATCTGTTGACTGTGGAGGCCATTGGAGTATAGTGAACTCATTACGATGTTCAAGAAACCAGTCTGAGATGATTCCTGCTTTATGACATGGTGCGTTATCCTGCTGGAAGTAGACATCAGAAGATGGTACACTGTGGTCATAAGGGGATGGACATGGTCAGCAACAATACCATTTTCTGTAAACCCTAGAGATGGATTTGCGTGAAAATCCCAGTAGATCAGCAGTTTCTAAAATACTCAGACCAGGCCGTCCATGCCACGTTCAAGTCACTTAAATCACTTTTCTTCCCCGGCAGCAGATCATCTTGACCATGTCTACAAATGCATTGAGTTGCTGCCATGCGATTGGCTGATTAGAAATTTGTTAATGAGGTGTACCTAATAAAGTGGCCAGGTTAGTGTATATTATTAAATGCATTTTATAATATTGAAGAAAAATTCAGAAATATTTAAAGGTCTTGTTGTAACACTAGGACTCGGGTGACAACGGTCCAAACAGTTTATTAACAGCTTATTCAGGCAGGCTATGGTCAGACAGGAGCAAACAGAATCATGAGGGTAATCCAAAAGTGTAGTTGTGGTCACATGCAGAGGTCAGTGCAGGCAGCAAACAGGATAAACAAAGACACAAGGTAAGGATCTGAAGGCACAGTAAGACTAGAAAACAACAACAAACAAAAAACTCTTTGGTGAACGTACAAGACTCAGCAATGAGTGCGTGTGTGTGAGAGAGAGGAGAGTGTAGAGTCCATGTAATTAGTCTATGATTTGTTTTCAGCTGTGTTTGTGCAATCAGGGAGGGAACTGGAACTGGCGTGCGTGTGAGGTCCATGATGAGATTTTGTAGTCCAGTTTCATGACAGATTGTGATTGCTGGTTATTGCGACAGTTCATTCATTCATTCATTTTCCTTCGCCTTAGTCCCTTTATTCAGGGGTCGACACAACGAAATGAACCGCCAACTTATCCAGCATATATTTTACACAGTGGATGCCCTTCCAACTTGTGGGGCTGAAGAAACATCAGTGAAAGACACACACACACACACACACACACACTTTCTACAGTGGATATTAAGGAAGAGATCACGCTCTCTAGCCGCTGTACAGTGTGTGTGGTCTGCTGTGAGAAATGAGAAATGTGACAGGTAATTACACTGAGTCTGTGACTTACTTGAGCAGTAATGTATGAGAGTCGGGCCTCTATTGTGAACACAGTTGCACCTACAGTCTGCTGTTAGACACAACAAGCAGCAAAGGCCCTGTAACTCCTTCCGTCATGACAGTTTTTACAATAAAACGCAGCCTCCAGTGCTTTATTACTTTCAGAGGACTCCTCTTCTGCCATTGGTCAACACAGAGCGACAGTCGTGCTCCACAAGTAAAATCCCATTCATTTTCTTCACTGGATCATGGATTTTTAACAATAAAGGAGCTACTGTGAGCCATATTTTCACATTGTTGACACTGAAAAATAGGATCATTTGTTTTTGTAATGTTTTTGGTGTTGTTTTATTCCTAAGGTACAATTCTCACCATTAACAAACCATTAACTATGACTTTTAGCTCAATGGACTACTAATTTGTTGCTTATAAATAGTTATTAAAACAATAGCTGTGTTCAGGTAATGGATTGTGGTAAGATTAGTGATGCAGAATAGGATCAAGGCAAGGCAAGTTTATTTACAGTATATAACACTTTTCTGACACAAGACTGTAAAAAAACAAATTTTACAGAAAATATCTATAATAATAATAATAATAATAATAATAATAATAATAATAATAAACTTTATTTGTATAGCACTTTTCCAACATACAACATACATAATTTCTTTACATTAATTTTTTTGTCATTTCAAATTTTATTTAAAACTTGGTAAATTGACAAACAGTCTCTAAATAAACAGTTTGACTTTAATTTTAGGTACTTTATCATTAAAGACAAATTGCTGACTTTTTTGTGTTTTATTCAGGGGAATTACAGTATTATTTTTACAGTATTTTTTCTGTCATTTTAAATTATATTCAATACTGCGTAAAAATAACAAACAAAATCTGTAAATTAACAGCTTGACTGTTATTTTATCTACTAAAATCTGTATTATCTGTAGATTTATTATTTTTTGCACTTTATTTCAACAAAGACATTTTACCGTAATTTTATGTTTTTGTTCTTGGCAGCCCTAGCTGCCAGTCATTTGAATTTTTTTTTTTTTTTTTACGATTTTTTTATTTTTATTTTTTATTTTTGTGAATGGTAACAACAATCAGGCAGGCACTAATGCATTCAGTTAATTTTTAGAACACTCCCACCTTCTGCCATTGGTCAAACAAGGACAACCCCACCCCCAAACTCCTGCTATTGGTCAAATATGTAGTGATATATCCATCTGGTTTCCCAGAGATGGGTTGCGGCTGGAAGGGCATCCGCTGCGTAAAAACTTGCTGGATAAGTTGGCGGTTCATTCCGCTGTGGCGACCCTGGATTAATAAAGGGACTAAGCTGACAAGAAAATGAATGAATGAATGAATGATATCCATCTGGTCAGGACGATCAAACCACAAGCACAATCTTATGAAAGAGTCACAGTGTTTACACTATTCGAAGGAATCCGGCCAGTTACTTTCATGCCTTGCCAGTGTCTATTTGTACACCCATTTGGCGCGTGTTAAATTTGGACGCTGCCTTTGCTCAGTTCACAGTTCCAAAAAAACAGATGGATTTTGGTTTGCGATGTGTGGGAAATCTCTCCTTTGGCTTTCAGTGAGTGTGTTTCTTCATCTAAAGCTCAAGATAAATATCTCCGTCTACAGGCCCATGAGAGACTCCAGGGCTTCAGAAGAGCCTGGATTGGTGGATTTAGACGGATTTATGCAGGATTAGGAGGAAGTGTTTATTATTAAGATGAGTTCTCACTTCTGCTCACCTGTTCAAACTTCTTTTTTAAGGAGAAAAGCTCTTGATGCCCCTTCATTATGTCGTCTCGGGTTGACAGTGTGTCTTTTTCCGTCATAATAGCAGATTAAATCCATCAGACGTTCTTCACTGTGAATTTTTTATCACTTCTGATGAAGAGCTGCTGTAAATCTCTTCAATCGTGAGAGAAATCTTCTGTTGTTGTGGTGTTTTCTCTTCTCACCCTTCATTTGTGTGGTGTAAAACATGATAGCAGATGGAAATAGATTCAGATTTCCACCCAAAAGAAGCACCATGCTGCTAGTCTCATTAGCATATTAGCACTCTTTCTAGATTAGCGTTAGACTTGCTTTCAGATCAACTTCAAAAGCAGAAACTGGGGTGATTTCATAAACGTATAAAAGAATCCGTTTCAGATTTGGTTCATGTGGACACACCATGCTGGAACAGGCATTTCATTGATTTACTTATCAATTTTTGTGGAGTTTGTTTGTTTTGAAGAAAAGAAATGACAGTTATTTTTTTTTAAACGTTTATTTTAAGATTTTTAACACATTTTTTTTCAGAACAACCTCTTACTTAACAATTTAACCCCTTACAGATGAGATAAAAACATTATGCTATTATAAATTAAATTAAATTAAATTAAATTATTTAATTTAATTTAATTTAATTTAATTTAATTTAATTTAATTTAATTTAATTTAATTTAATTTAATTTAAAGAAAATATCTTATTTAATAAGTCTTATTTGTTTTATTTTAACTAGAATAAAAGCAGTTTTTAATTTTTTTAGTTAAAAGGGGGCCTCAGCGAGCTTTGCGGGGGGTCGCGTCATTCATTCATTCATTCATTCATTCATTTATTCATTCATTTTCTTGTCGGCTTAGTCCCTTTATTAATCTGGGGTTGCCACAGCGGAATGAACCGCCAGCTTATCCAGCAAGTTATTACGCAGCGGATGCCCTTCCAGCCGCAACCCGTCTCTGGGAAACATCCACACACACATTTACACGCACTCATACACTACAGACAGTTTAGCTTACCCAATTCACCTGTACCACATGTCTTTGGACTGTGGGGGAAATCGGAGCACCTGGAGGAAACCCACGCGAACGCAGGGAGAACATGCAAACTCCACACAGAAACGGCAACTAAGCCGAGGCTCGAACCAGCGACCCTCTTGCTGTGAGACGACAGCACTACTACTGCGCCACTGCTTCGCCAGGGGTCTCGTCAAATTTTTAAAAAAATTTTAGCAGTGGACGATTAGGAGAATGATCATGTTGCCTTAGTTCATATCATCCCCTAGCTCAGTGGTCCTCAACCACCGGTCTATAGATCAATTGGTAAGAGGCTGCACAAAAAATCATTAATTATTTCTGTTTTATTGTTATTTGAGTCTGAACGATCTTTTATTTTGAAAAGTTTTTTATTTTGAAAAATGACCGTATTCTCTCGCTTACATCTTAGTCAAATGAGTAAGAAACAGACATCTTTGGAAAGTTTCTTTGCCAAGGGGAAAAGGCCAAGTGTAGGAACTGCCAAGAAATGGATCCGCAACCCATTTGACAACAAATCAGGTGAATCCAGCATGTCTGTGCAAGAAGATCAACTGATGGAGATCACAAATGACGGCGACCTTCTAGAGGCTGTTCCCATATCGTGTATTTCTAGAGTTTGCACAAGTTTTTTGTTTCCAATGGAGGTGCGCGGTTTGTGGTCACAAGCGGCAGGACGCACTCGCAGCAATAAACCCCAGGCTGCCAACGCACTACCAGTCACGTGACATGAATTGACCGATCAGCTTTAGCTTGTATGGAATATTCACATTATTATTAATATTCATTAATATTCACGGTAACATTAGTTTTCTCAGACAAACACAGAACACACCAATACTGCAGTGCTTTGTAGTTTTCTCTATAAATAAAACTTGTAACAGAGCGACAGCAATGTTTTTTCAGCTTGTCATAAAAAAATGACAAAAACTGACAAATTTGTAATCAAATTTGTAAATAGAGCATAACAAATAACATGCAAGTATTAGATTGTAATAGCCAATATTGTATTTTCCCTTATACACCAGTGTGAATACTGATATTTTTGTCATTTGAATTTTAAATAGGGTCAATATAAAAGCCAATGGCTTATGATTATCAGTTATATATGGCCGACTGATGTTTTGCTTTATATTTTACATCAAGCTATTATTTGTGCATAAACATATCTAGATAAAGTACTAAGCATACTGTCTGTTTGAAAACAACATTTTTTGTCATCATTACTGCTAACTTTTAATGATGGTAATATCATTAAATGTGGAGGGGGGGCTCACAATATTTTACGAGGGAAAAGGGGGTCTCTGGCAAAAAAAAAAAAAGGTGACCTGCAGAACAAACCATCATTATACAATAACTTGCCTAATTATTCTAGTTAACCTAATTAATCTAGTTAAGCCTTTAAATGTCACTTTAAGCTGTATAGAAATGTCTTGAACAATATCTAGTCGAATATTATTGACTGTCATCATGGCAAAGATAAAAAAAAATCAGTTATTTGAGATGAGTTATTAAAACTATTATTATTAGAAATGTGCTGAAAAAATCTCTCCATTAAACAAATTGGGGAAAAAAATAAAGGTGGGGGGGGCTAATAATTCTGACTTCAACTGTGTAAATAACATAACATAAAATTATGCAACTAATTACCAAAATAAAAGCATACAGTATGTGCTAAGACCTCACAGTGGTCATTCTACACATAATGTCCGTGTAATATTCCAAATATTGATGTGATGTGATGTGATTGGATGTGAATGTCTCTTTCTCTCTGTCCGATGACAGAAAAAACACACGATAGGAGACTAAGAGTTCTGTTTGGAGAGTCAGTGGAGTATACAGTATGACCTTTAAAAACACTTCAGCAAGCTTTGTGTGTGTGTGTGTGTGTGTGTGTGTGTGTGTGTGTGTGTGTGTGTGTGTGTGTGTGTGTGTGTGTGTGTGTGTGTAAGTGTGTAAGTGTGTAAGTGTGTGTGTGTGTATTCTTGGCTATACTTGAGGGACAAAACTGTTTCTTGATGTCAGCTAAATAACAAAAGACTTCCCTTTGGGGACTTCCTCAAAGGTGAATTCATTCTCAAATAAAGGCACTAGTGTTTCTCATGAGAGGAAATGTCACAATTATTTCCTAGAAAGCAGTGAGATTGTATGGAGATTTCAGGGCAAAGATTTTGAAAAAGGAATGATTTAGATGAGGGGCTCTATTTTGACGGTCCATGCGCAAAGTGCAGGGCGCAATAAGAACATAGGCATTAAGGGCGTGTCCAAATCCACTTCTGTTATTTTTAGGATGGAAAGATCCGCTATGCAGCATGGCGCATGGTCTAACAGGGTTGAGCTTATTCTCTTAATGAGTTATGGGTGTGTTTTGAGAATAAACCAATCAGGGCTGCGTTTCCCGATAACGATTGATCTTAGCACTTAAGAGCGTTTTCTACGAGTCATTTTGCGAACGTTCGTTATTGTTTCACGTGCGTTTCCCAAAAATGCACTTAACACAATTGCACGTAGCCCAGCTTTAAGTGCAACTTAGGAGTCGCTATCCGTTTGTTAAGTGCTGAAATGTCACGCTATAGAATGGCTCGTTATTGTTGCACATGTTATAGCAATCCATATAATTCTTCTTCTACTTGTGTGAATGTATATTCAACTCGAATAACATAAAAAAAAATATTTTTGAGCCAGTTTAAAAACATAAATTAACTGGAAATGTCGTACTGTAAAAACACTGTCTTGCTCCAATCTCGCATAAAACTAATTCTAACAGTCCTTGCCGGAAATGACATCAGCATCATTTTCGATATTTATATGAAACCTTAATTAAGTAGAATTATTTATCAATTTCTTTATCAAAAATTGCTTATCTCGCATCAAAATAAATAAATAAGTAAATAAATAAATAAATAAATAAGCTCTTACATTTATTTTTGAAAAGTTTAGCCTAATTATCCCCACCTGATGTGCATTTGCTAATAGGACAAAAATATAGCCTACTACCCTCGAAATGTCCATATACAACAGTGTAATTTTTTTTTTCATTCTAACATTTATTATGTAATTTTTATTTTTTTCTTTATTCATTATTATTTGTATATTGAATTGTGTAATGTGTAGAAAATATAAATGAATAGAGATATACGTACAAATAAAATGAATAATGACTTTGAAGAGAAGTAAATTGTAGGTGCAATTTGCCGGTTGTCCAGCAGGTGCCCTCATAACTCTGTCTCCTTACGATGCACTTAAGGCTTTACGATTACTCCAGAGCACTCGTAGATCCACTAAGATTTTCAAGTGCTACTTAAGTTACGATGCTTTTGGGAAACAGACCGTAATATTAAGATCAGTCGTACGATCATTTCTACGAACTTCTTAGGCTTACGATGCTTTTGGGAAACGCAGCCCAGAGTGTCATCTCCCATTCCCTTTAAGAGTCAGTTGCATCTCACCATGGTGCATTTGCTATTTACATGGCGGACTTTGTAAGGGGAAAAACTGAACGCTTCACTAGAGAGGAAATGGTTAAACAGAGCATCCGCAGCGCTCTTCATTTTCACTCTCATGTATAGGGAAACGTGCTATACTCACAGACATCGATTAGCCTATAAATAAATAATTAATAACAATAATAATAGTAATACATTTTTATTATAATGCTCTTTTTTAAGACCCAAAGCGCTACAACAACAGAGAAATCAAACAGGCAAAAAATAAAGGGACACATTGAAAAAAAAAGTTCTGAAATATAAACACAGAATAATCAAGAATCCAAAAAAAAAAAAAAAAAAACTTAAAGATATGAGTTTTTAGCATCTTTAAACTAGCTAGTGTTAAGCATTTCTTACAGAGTAAGGGAGAGCATTAACAAACTAATTAATTTCGTTTATTAAGCACAAAGATTTATTTTTAAACTATTTCTAAATTCAACATGAACAATAATAACAAAGTGTGTGCAATAAACTGAGTTATATCCAAATACACATGCTGTGCCCCATATGGTCTAAAGGCTGACAGTTGGACAAATCTAAGCTTGTTTTTAATAAAACAAATATAAATATGCATATAATAAATAATACTGCTAATAATAATAACATTATACAAAAGCAAATTGTTTTGAATGAAGTGAAAAAGCCTCCTGAGAGGAAGAAGGCATGAAGGCGGTGGTTTTTATATTTGTGTAGGCTAGAAAATAATGTGATTTGTAATATTTTAATCCTTTAATTCTGTTTCATATGTAAAGATATTTGCGTATTGCTGTACACCCTGTGTGTATTAAGCAGTGTGTAAGCGAGGCGCATAACTAACGCGCTCTGCGCTGGACTTTAGACAGGTTTTGTTCTGGTCTATGGGACAGTGTATTTTAAGTTCCTCAAAATAGCAACGTGTACATAACTCACCCCCTTTTTTTACACCAGAACGCCTATGGGCGCACATTTGAGCGCAAATGCATTTGCTATTTAAACAGTGTGGCAGAAAACGTCAAAACAACTATTGCGCCAAGCTGAAATTAGCAAACAACAATTGTGCTGCGCTTTGCGTCACATTGGGCCAGGTGTATGGTAAATCCTGAGATCTTACTATTATACTTCATGTATGTCTTTAAAGAAGACAACAAATGAATAAAATCTCACTTTGAGCTCAGACAGTTGTGTTTTATAGCTCTGCACAAAATAACAAGGAGAACTAGGGGTGTGTGGCGAGGCAGTGGCGCAGTAGGTAGTGCTGTCGCCTCACAGCAAGAAGGTCGCTGGGTTGCTGGTTCAAGCCTCGGCTCAATTGGTATTTTTGTGTGGAGTTTGCATGTTTTCCCTGCCTTTACATGGGTTTCCTCCGGGTGCTCTGGTTTCCCCCACAGTCCAAAGACATGCGGTACAGGTGAATTGGGTAGGCTAAATTGTCCGCAGTGTATGAGTGTGTGTGTGTGTGGATGTTTCCCAGAGATGGGTTGCAGCTGGAAGGGCATCCACTGCATAAAAATTTGCTGGATAAGTTGGCGGTTCATTTCGCTGTGGCGACCTCGGATTAATAAAGGGACTAAGCTGACAAGAAAATGAATGAATGAAGATTTTTCTGGATACCAGGAATAAACCAATTTAGCTGTGTGTTTTTGTCTTTAATGAATATGACATTAAAACCAGGGTGTGAATTACAGTAAATATTACACTGTTATTATGACAACTGCATCAGTGTCCACAGCAATAAACCAAATCATTTATTCATTTATTTTCATTTAGCTCTATTAGTCTCTATATGCAAAATACGATGGGACCATCGCAACTGGCCCACCTTTACAGGTATTCTGCCCTGCATTAACTGTGGGCCAGTGGCATAATTCCCCCCTCTTTTCTTCCTTCAGCACCAGTTAGGGAGTTCGGGATATACTCTATATAAGGGTTGGTGGTTACAGCCGGTCATCAATTGGGCACCCCCCTTTCCTTGGTGTTTCACCGATTTAAAGCCACGACGCCTCGGGAGGGCTCGACAGCAGATCCAGCGTCTTGGATCTACTCCTGCTGAATAGATCCACGAATGAGTATTTATATTCTGAATGAACCACCAACTATTCCTGCATATGTTTTATGCAATGGATGCCCTTCCAAACCACAGAGAAACACCCATACACACTCATTCACACACACACACACACACAGACACACACACACACACACACACACACA